>NC_092095.1:17178672-17416172 GCF_045679555.1 Salvelinus alpinus
GAGAGAGGGGAGGAGCAGAGGGGGTACAACTGGGCAGAGAGAGGGGGGGAGCAGAGGGGGTACAACTGGGCAGAGAGAGGGGGGGAGCAGAGGGGGTACAACTGGGCAGAGAGAGGGGGGCCGAGCAGAGGGGGTACAACTGGGCAGAGAGAGAGGGGGAGCAGAGGGGGTACAACTGGGCAGAGAGAGGGGGGCCGAGCAGAGGGGGTACAACTGGGCAGAGAGAGGGGGGAGCAGAGGGGGTACAACTGGGCAGAGAGAGAGGGGGGAGCAGAGGGGGTACAACTGGGCAGAGAGAGGGGGGAGCAGAGGGGGACAACTGGGCAGAGAGAGGGGGGCCGAGCAGAGGGGGTACAACTGGGCAGAGAGAGGGGGGAGCAGAGGGGGACAACTGGGCAGAGAGAGGGGGGAGCAGAGGGGGTACAACTGGGCAGAGAGAGGGGGGCCGAGCACAGGGGGACAACTGGGCAGAGAGAGGGGGGCCGAGCAGAGGGGGTACAACTGGGCAGAGAGAGGGGGGAGCAGAGGGGGTACAACTGGGCAGAGAGAGAGGGGGGAGCAGAGGGGGTACAACTGGGCAGAGAGAGGGGGGAGCAGAGGGGGTACAACTGGGCAGAGAGAGGGGGGAGCAGAGGGGGTACAATTGGGCAGAGAGGGGGGGGGAGCAGAGGGGGTACAACTGGGCAGAGAGAGGGGGGGTGGGGGGAGCAGAGGGGGTACAACTGGGCAGAGAGAGGGGGGGTGGGGGCAGAGAGGGGGACAACTGGGCAGAGAGAGGGGGGGGGGGCAGAGGGGGTACAACTGGGCAGAGAGAGAGGGGGAGCAGAGGGGTACCACTGGGCAGAGAGGGGGACAACTGGGCAGAGAGAGAGGGGGAGCAGAGGGGTACCACTGGGCAGAGAGGGGGACAACTGGGCAGAAAGAGAGAAAAAGAGCCCCTGCTCATTTGGAAAGAGGACCGGCTAGGAGGTCAGGGGTCAGAGACGGGGGAGTCAGGATGTTAGATATGAAACCTGTCTCTCATGCTTTTCAGAACTTTATTTAACTTGTATGTCTCTGACATTAACGTTGATCTGACTGTTCAGTACAGGTCTAGTCTGTGTGTGTGTGTGTGTGTGTGTGTGTGTGTGTGTGTGTGTGTGTGTGTGTGTGGTGTCTGGTGGTGTGTATGTGTGTGTGGTGTGTGTGTGTGGTGTGCAGTGGTGTGTATGTGTGTGTGTGGTGGTGTGTATGGTGTCTGGTGGTGTGTATGTGTGTATGTCTGTGTATGTATGTATGTGTGTGTGGTGTGCGGTGGTGTGTGTGTTTATGTGTGTGTGTCTGCTCACATGGGAGGAGGCTGTGCTGGTCAGGGGGGCTGTGGCAGTAAGGGGAGTGGGAGGGGCTAGTGAGGGTGTCGGCTGCTGCAACTCAGAGTTAGCGCCACCCATAGCAACAGGTCCCGCCCCTGATGACACGTCACCACTGGAGAATGCACCTACAAAGAGAGACATCATCATCATCATCATCACTATGATCATTTTTCATAACCATGGAAGTAAAGTCCTCATTGTCTGGTGTATATACGTCTGCAGGACAGTAGTGATTGATGCCATGAATGAGTGGGCTTGATCAAATCAGAGCAATAACAAGCATTCCTACACAGGCATTCAGCATGTATACACATATTAAACACACACAAACACAACCAAAAATATTACACACACACTAAAGACACACACACATACATATTAAAGACACAGAAACAAACGCATATTAAACACACACACAGTATGTGGAGGACAGTCCTGCAGCTGACCCAGAATAACAGGAAGAAATCTGATGACTCACACATTCTTCTATCACAACACACAGCTTTTCATACAGGGTTGAAGACCGGAGAGGCCCAATACATATTCATGTGACTCCATCACATGTCCTTCTAGTTCTCTGTTTGTTGCTGCTGCTATTTCATTGATTTTATATACATACACACACACAGAGCGCGCTCGCACACACACACACACACACACACACACACACACACACACACACACACACACACACACACACACACACACACACACACACACACACACACGGGATAAACTCTGCCCCTGCCCCTTAGTGACCCCTGGGATGGTGGTGGAGGTGGGGGGAGAAGAAGAAAGAGAGAGAGAGAGAGGCCCCCCTCACCCCACAAAAGGCTGAATGGCTGTGGGCAGCACACATTCACAAGAGGAACAAGAGTGCTTTGTGCCTGAGAGAGAGGGGGGGGGGGGAGATCACATACTGCATAAACTGCTAGACTACTCCTCAAATCATACCATCATCGACACAACACAGCTCCTAACTTACAAGATTGTTGAAGACAATCCACTTTTTATATACCGATAAGGTCATATAAGATGATGGTCTAATACCATTCAATAACAGAATTCTTTACCAGATATTAATGTTTAAATAAGACAACTGACTACATTAAGCTACATTATTTGATGCTACCTTGAATGTGTGGGTATTAAGTAGTTGTTGGGGAATTGTTAGATTACTTGTTAGATATTACTGCACTGTAGGGAACTAGAAGCACAAGCATTTTGCTACACTCGCATTAACATCTGCTAACCATGTGTATGTGACCATTAACATCTGCTAACCATGTGAATGTGACCATTAACATCTGCTAACCATGTGTATGTGACCATTAACATCTGCTAACCATGTGTATGTGACCATTAACATCTGCTAACCATGTGAATGTGACCATTAACATCTGCTAACCATGTGTATGTGACCATTAACATCTGCTAACCATGTGTATGTGACCATTAAAATCTGCTAACCATGTGAATGTGACCATTAACATCTGCTAACCATGTGAATGTGACCATTAACATCTGCTAACCATGTGAATGTGACCATTAACATCTGCTAACCATGTGAATGTGACCATTAACATCTGCTAACCATGTGAATGTGACCATTAACATCTGCTAACCATGTGAATGTGACCATTAACATCTGCTAACCATGTGAATGTGACCATTAACATCTGCTAACCATGTGTATGTGACCATTAACATCTGCTAACCATGTGTATGTGACCATTAACATCTGCTAACCATGTGTATGTGACCATTAACATCTGCTAACCATGTGTATGTGACCATTAACATCTGCTAACCATGTGTATGTGACCATTCACATCTGTTAACCATGTTGTATGTGACCATTAACATCTGCTAACCATGTGTATGTGACCATTAACATCTGCTAACCATGTGTATGTGACCATTAACATCTGCTAACCATGTGTATGTGACCATTAACATCTGCTAACCATGTGTATGTGACCATTAACATCTGCTAACCATGTGTATGTGACCATTAACATCTGCTAACCATGTGTATGTGACCATTAACATCTGCTAACCATGTGTATGTGACCATTAACATCTGCTAACCATGTGTATGTGACCATTAACATCTGCTAACCATGTGAATGTGACCATTAACATCTGCTAACCAGGTGTATGTGACCATTAACATCTGCTAACCATGTGAATGTGACCAATAAAATGTGATTTGAATTATAAGGCAAAATGTAGATGTGTGAAAATAGACATACCCAAAAGTAATTATTTTTCATGAGGTGGTCATAAACAATAACTGGTAATGCTGCATAGTTCTAGAAAGATCTGGAACTCACCTTTCTGGAAGAAAATAAAAAAGCGATAAAATGTAGTCACTTTTGAGGATACAAGCTAAAGTACATAGTACAAATATTATAAAAATATGAAAATGCATAGAATTGTTTTCCTATTCAACAAAAGTGGGGCAATAGGGCTTGAAATTACTAAAATGCTTTCTAAATATAAGTGTAAAATAAATACTGTATGATCATACTTAGTGACAATAATATAGTGGCACCATTTCATATAACTGACAACATCGACTTTTCTGCCAGACACCATTCAAATGTTTACAGACTCGTTACAACTTCAACTTTAAGCACGAAGTGATTTCGTCCGTCTGTGACCAAGAGAAAGTGGCCTTTATTGAAATGATTAAAAAAAAAATCTGTTTAGAGCTATAAATCCCATTTGAGATCACAGCGAAATGAAACTACTATTGTTGCTTCCGCTAGATTCTCCCGATTCATATGCGCTATTGCAAGCGGCACAGGAAATCCTTTCTTTGTCTGGATAGGCCAGAAAATGTAACGTGTTGCTCCCTATGCAAAACACTGATTTCCTGTGTCTGTGAAACACAACAGTGCTTGCAATAGCGCATATGAAAATCGGGACAACCACCGCTTTTAGTAAGTTTAAGGCGTTTGACGTTGCACCGTTCACAGTGCGCGCTGTACACAGAAATATTAGTGGGAACCGGTCCTATATAGAGGACTAAACATCGAAGAGGTTATTAAACGAGCAATCTGAAGTTAACGCTCTACAGATATGACATTATTATAAGTCTTGTCATTGAAAATACTAAATGTATTGGCACATTGCTACCTGTCCCCAACTTATTGGTCCACCTACACATATCCATCCCAAAGCTAGGCTCCAGTACTACTGCCTGAACGGTGGGGCTACATTTCTCATGTCTACACAGGAACACATGTAGCTAATACGCTTTTATGGCCTCTAGTGAATCATCAACAACACATAAGAAAGGATGGCTGGGGGATGTGTGAGTGTGTGGGGGGGGGGGGGGGGGGGGGGCAGTCGCATTAGCTCAGCTACATCGGTGTAGGACTGTCCAATTGGGAATCAATCAAAAGTGATCAATAAGGACTTAACAACATCACCCCCCCCATCCATCCTCCTCAGGCCAGGGACCCACCACGTCTAAGCCTGTGGGGGGCTCACCCGGAGAGATGTAGTAGGTTTAGAGAGGGTAAACCAGGAGAGATGTACTAGGTTTAGAGAGGGTAAACCAGGAGAGATGTAGTAGGTTTAGAGAGGGTAAACCAGGAGAGATGTACTAGGTTTAGAGAGGGTAAACCAGGAGAGATGTACTAGGTTTAGAGAGGGTAAACCAGGAGAGAATACTACACTGAACAGCAGCCAACATATCAGACGGCTGGAGCCCTGCCTGTAAAACATGAAGCCTACTTTAACCCAAGCTGCCCTCCCGATGACATTAACCAGCACTGATTAACCCCCCACTCCGACACACCCCGTATTATCAAACATTAACCCAGCCAAGATATAACCCCCATTTAGCCCCCAACCATCACACAACAATCTGTCAGATTAACTATCTATCTGTCAGCGGGAACGGCAGGAGACAGGATGGAGGGATGAGATTAACGACAAGAATCTCCATTACCGCCCCACATTAACCCCCAGCTAAATATTTACAGTACACACACACACACACACACACACACACACACACACACACACACACACACACACACACACACACACACACACACACACACCCCCCCCCCCCCCCCCCTTCAGAAAGCATTCACACCCCTGGACTTTTCCACCTTTTGTCTTGTTACAGCCTGAATTTAAAATGGATTAAATTGAGATTTTTTGGTCACTGGCCACACAATACCCCATAATGTCAAAGGGAGGTTTTCCAATGCCTCACAAAGGGCACCTATTGGTAGATGGGTCAACATTTTAAAAAGCTTACCATGAATATCCCTTTGAGCATAGTGAAGTTATTAATTACACTTTGGATGGTGTATCAATACACCCAGTCACTATAAAGATACAGGCGTCCTTCCTAACTCCACTCAGGGATTTCACCATGAGGCCAATGGTGACTAAAACAGTTTGAGTTTAATGGCTGTGGTAGGAAAAAAACTGAAGATGGATCAACAACATTGTAATCACTCCACAATACTAACCTAATTGACAGAGTGAGAAGAAAGAAGCCTGTACAGAATCCAAATATTCCAAAACGTGCATCCTTTTTTTGCAAAAAGGCACTAAAGTAATCCAGCAAAAAATTTGGCAAAGCAATTAACTTTTTGTCCTGAATACAAAGTGTTATGTTTGGGTCAAATCCAATACAGCACATTACTGAGTACCACTCTCCATATTTTGAAGCATAGTGGTGGCTGCATCATGTTATGGGTATGATTGTAATCGTTAAGGAATGGGAAGTTTTTCAGGATAAAAAAAAAGAACAAGGAATGGAGCTAACCACAGGCAAAATCCTAGAGGTTCATTCTGCTTTTCACCAGACACTGGGAGATGAATTCACCTTTCAGCAGGACAATAACCTAAAACACAAGGCTAAGTCTACACTGGAGTTGCTTACCAAGAAGACAGTGAATGTTCCTGAGTGGCTGAGTTACAGTTTTGACTTAAATCTGCTTGGAAATCTATGGTAAGACCTGAAAATGGTTGTCTAGCAATGATCAACAACCAATTTGGCAGAGCTTTAACATTTTGAAAATAATAATGGGCAAATGTTGCACAATCCAGGTGTGGAAAACTCTTAAGAGACTTACCCAGAAAGACTCACAGCTGTAATAGCTGCTAAAGGTGATTCTAACATGTATTGACTCAGGGGTGTGAATACTTATGCAAATGAGATATTTTCTTTGTTTTCATTTAAATAACTCCTAGCTGGAGGGGTGCTCTCATCTCATCTACCAACATAGACAGGGCTCTAACTCCTCTAGCCCCACAATGAAATAGGGTGCAGGCCAGGCAGCAGGCTGTTAGCCAACCTGCCAGCTTAGTGGAGTCTGCCAATAGCACAGTCAGTGTAGTCAGCTCAGCCATACCCATTGAGACTGTGTCTGTGCCTCGACCTAGGTTGGGCAAAACTAAACATGGCGGTGTTCGCCTTAGCAATCTTATTAGGATAAAGACCTCCTCCATTCCTGCCATCATTGAAAGAGATCGTGATACCTCACATCTCAAAATAGGGTTACTTAATGTTAGATCCCTCACTTCAAAGGCAGTCATAGTCAATGAACTAATCACTGATCATAATCTTGATGTGATTGGCCTGACTGAAACATGGCTTAAGCCTGATGAATTTACTGTGTTAAATGAGGCCTCACCTCCTGGTTACACTAGTGACCATATCCCCCGTGCATCCCGCAAAGGCGGAGGTGTTGCTAACATTTACGATAGCAAATTTCAATTTACAAAAAAAAAAAAATGGCGTTTTCGTCTTTTGAGCTTCTAGTCATGAAATCTATGCAGCCTACTCAATCACTTTTTATAGCTACTGTTTACAGGCCTCCTGGGCCATATACAGCGTTCCTCTCTGAGTTTCCTGAATTCCTATCAGACCTTGTAGTCATAGCAGATCATATTCTAATTTTTGGTGATTTTAATATTCACATGGAGAAGTCCACAGACCCACTCCAAAAGTCTTTCGGAGCCATTATCGACTCAGTGGGTTTTGTCCAACATGTCTCTGGACCTACTCACTGCCACAGTCATACTCTGGACCTAGTTTTGTCCCATGGAATAAATGTTGTAGATCTTAATGTTTTTCCACATAATCCTGGACTATCGGACCACCATTTTATTACGTTTGCAATCGCAACAAATAATCTGCTCAGACCCCAACCAAGGAGCATCAAAAGTCGTGCTATAAATTCTCAGACAACACAAAAATTCCTTGATGCCCTTCCAGACTCCTTCTGCCTACCCAAGGACGTCAGAGGACAAAAATCAGTTAACCACCTAACTGAGGAACTCAATTTAACCTTGCGCAATACCCTAGATGCAGTTGCACCCCTAAAAACGAAAAACATTTGTCATAAGAAACTAGCTCCCTGGTATACAGAAAATACCCGAGCTTTGAAGCAAGCTTCCAGGAAATTGGAACGGAAATGGCGCCACACCAAACTGGAAGTCTTCCGACTAGCTTGGAAAGACAGTACCGTGCAGTACCGAAGAGCCCTCACTGCTGCTCGCTCATCCTACTTTTCCAACTTAATCGAGGAAAATAAGAACAATCCAAAATTTATTTTTGATACTGTTGCGAAACTAACTAAAAAGCAGCATTCCCCAAGAGAGGATGGCTTTCACTTCAGCAGTAATAAATTCATGAACTTCTTTGAGGAAAAGATCATGACCATTAGAAAGCAAATTACGGACTCCTCTTTGAATCTGCGTATTCCTCCAGGGCTTAGCTGTCCTGGATCTGCACAGCTCTGCGAGGGCCTGGGATCGGGAGAGACACTTAAGTGTTTTAGTACTATATCTCTTGACACAATGATGAAAATAATCATGGCCTCTAAACCTTCAAGCTGCATACTGGATCCTATTCCTACTAAACTGCTGAAGGAGCTGCTTCCTGTGCTTGGCCCTCCTATGTTGAACATAATAAACAGCTCTCTATCCACCGGATGTGTACCAAACTCACTAAAAGTGGCAGTGATAAAGCCTCTCTTGAAAAAGCCAAACCTTGACCCGGAAAATATAAAAAACTATCGGCCTATATCGAATCTTCCATTCCTCTCAAAGATTTTAGAAAAAGCTGTTGCACAGCAACTCACTGCCTTTCTGAAGACAAATAATGTATACGAAATGCTTCAGTCTGGTTTTAGACCCCATCATAGCACTGAGACTGCACTTGTGAAGGTGGTAAATGACCTTTTAATGGCGTCAGACCGAGGCTCTGCATCTGTCCTCGTGCTACTAGACCTTAGTGCTGCCTTTGACACCATCGATCACCACATTCTTTTGGAGAGACTGGAAACCCAAATTGGTCTACACGGACAAGTTCTGGCCTGGTTTAGATCTTACCTGTCGGAAAGATATCAGTTTGTCTC
Organism: Salvelinus alpinus; assembly: GCF_045679555.1. Classification (NCBI taxonomy): domain Eukaryota; kingdom Metazoa; phylum Chordata; class Actinopteri; order Salmoniformes; family Salmonidae; genus Salvelinus; species Salvelinus alpinus. Next base: position 17,187,422 of record NC_092095.1, read on the forward strand.
TGTGAATGGTCTGTCCTCTGACAAATCAACTGTACATTTCGGTGTTCCTCAAGGTTCCGTTTTAGGACCACTATTGTTTTCACTATATATTTTACCTCTTGGGGATGTTATTCGAAAACATAATGTTAACTTTCACTGCTATGCGGATGACACACAGCTGTACATTTCAATGAAACATGGTGAAGCCCCAAAATTGCCCTCGCTAGAAGCCTGTGTTTCAGACATAAGGAAGTGGATGGCTGAAAACTTTCTACTTTTAAACTCGGACAAAACAGAGATGCTTGTTCTAGGTCCCAAGAAACAAAGAGATCTTCTGTTAAATCTGACAATTCATCTTGATGGTTGTAAAGTCGTCTCAAATAAAACTGTGAAGGACCTCGGCGTTACTCTTGACCCTGATCTCTCTTTTGACGAACATATCAAGACTGTTTCAAGGACAGCTTTTTTCCATCTACGTAACATTGCAAAAATCAGAAATTTTCTGTCCAAAAATGATGCAGAAAAATTAATCCATGCATTTGTTACTTCTAGGTTAGACTACTGCAATGCTCTACTTTCCGGCTACCCGGATAAAGCACTAAATAAACTTCAGTTAGTGCTAAATACGGCTGCTAGAATCCTGACTAGAACCAAGAAATTTGATCATATTACTCCAGTGCTAGCTTCCCTACACTGGCTTCCTGTTAAGGCAAGGGCTGATTTCAAGGTTTTACTGTTAACCTATAAAGCGTTACATGGGCTTGCTCCTACCTATCTTTCCGAGTTGGTCCTGCCGTACATACCAATACGTACGCTACGGTCACAAGACGCAGGCCTCCTAATTGTCCCTAGAATTTCTAAGCAAACAGCGGGAGGCAGGGCTTTCTCCTATAGATCTCCATTTTTATGGAACAGTCTGCCTACCCATGTGAGAGACGCAGACTCGGTCTCAACCTTTAAGTCTTTACTGAAGACTTATCTCTTCAGTAGGTCATATGATTGAGTGTAGCCTGGCCCAGGAGTGTGAAGGTGAACGGAAAGGCTCTGGAGCAACGAACCGCCCTTGCTGTCTCTGCCAGGCCGGTTCCCCTCTCTCCACTGGGATTCTCTGCCTCTAACCCTGTTACAGGGGCTGAGTCACTGGCTTGCTGGTGCTCTTTCATGCCGTCCCTAGGAGGGGTGCGTCACTTGAGTGGGTTGAGTTACTGACGTGATCTTCCTGTCTGGGTTGGCGCCCCCCCTTGGTTTGTGCTGTGGTGGAGACCTTTGTGGGCTATACTCGGCCTTGTCTCAGGATTGTAAGTTGGTGGTTGAGGATTTCCCTCTAGTGGTGCGGGGGCTGTGCTTTGGCAAAGTGGGTGGGGTTATATCCTTCCTATTTGGCCCTGTCCGGGGGTTTCTTCGGATGGGGCCACAGTGTCTCCTGACCGCTCCTGTCTCAGCCTCCAGTATTTATGCTGCAGTAGTTTGTGTCGGGGGGCTAGGGTCAGTTGGTTACCTGGAGTACTTCTCCTGTCTTATCCAGTGTCCTGTGTGAATTTAAGTATGCTCTCTCTAATTCTCTCGTTCTCTCTTTCTCTCTGAGAACCTGAGCCCTAGGACCATACGTCAGGACTACCGGGCATGATGACACCTTGCTGTCCCCAGTCCGCCTGGCCTTGCTGCTATTCCAGTTTCAACTGTTCTGCCTGTGGTTACGGAACCCCTACCTGTCCCAGACCTGCTGTTTTCAACTCTTAATGATCGGCTATGAAAAGCCAACTGAGATTTATTCCTGATTATTATTTGACCATGCTTGTCATTTATGAACATTTTGAAAATCTTGGCTCTCTCTAATTTTCTCCTTCTCTCTTTCTTTCTCTCGGAGGACCTGAGCCCTAGGACCATACGTCGGGACTACCGGCCGTGGTGACTCCTTGCTGTCCCCAGTCCGCCTGGCCTTGCTGCTATTCCAGTTTCAACTGTTCTGCCTGCGGTCATGGAACCCCTACCTGTCCCAGACCTGCTGTTTTCAACTCTTAATGATCGGCTATGAAAAGCCAACAGATTTATTCCTGATTATTATTTGACCATGCTTGTCATTTATGGAAATTTTGAAAATCTTGGCTCTCTCTAATTTTCTCCTTCTCTCTTTCTTTCTCTCGGAGGACCTGGGCCCTAGGACCATGCGTCGGGACTGCCGCCCGTGGTGACTCCTTGCTGTCCCCAGTCCGCCTGGCCTTGCTGCTATTCCAGTTTCAGCTGTTCTGCCTGCGGTTATGGAACCGCCACCTGTCCCAGACCTGTTGTTTTTCAACTCTTGATGATCGGCTATGAAAAGCCAACTGAAAATTATTCATGATTATTATTTGACCATGCTTGTCACTTATGAACATTTTTGAACATCTTGGCATAGTTCTGTTATAATCTCCACCCGGCACAGCCAGAAGAGGACTGGCCACCCCTCATAGCCTGGTTCCTCTCTAGGTTTCTTCCTAGGTTTTGGCCTTTCTAGGGAGTTTTTCCTAGCCACCGTGCTTCTACACCTGCATTACTAGCTGTTTGGGGTTTTAGGCTGGGTGTCTGTACAGCACTTCGAGATATTAGCTGATGTACGAAGGGCTATATAAAATAAAATTGATTGATTGATTGATTGAAATAAATATATTAATAAAAATAATTCAAAAAACACATTTTCACTGTCATTATGGGGTATATTATGTGTAAGTGGGTGAGAAATAAACTCAATTGAATCCATTTTGAAATCAGGCTGTAACAACAAAATGTGGAATAAGTCAAACATGGAGAGAGCCTACAGAACAGGGGAGAGGCAAGATAGAAAGAGAGAGGAGGGTAAAGGAAGGAATGAGAGAGGCATGGATAAGAGGGAGGAGAGAAAAGAAGGAGAGAACGAGAGAGAGAGAGAAATGAAGGGAGCAAATATAGTGAGGAATAGAGAGGGAGAAAGAGAAACAGAGAGAGGGAAAGAGAGAAAGACAGAAAGAGAGAGAGCGTAAGAGAAAAAAAGAGAAAGAGATAAGGATGCAAATAGACATGTCCTGCAGCAGAAGGGAATAGACATGTCCTGCAGCAGAAGGGAATAGACATGTCCTGCAGCAGAAGGGAATAGACATGTCCTGCAGCAGAAGGGAATAGACATGTCCTGCAGCAGAAGGGAATAGACATGTCCTGCAGCAGAAGGGAATAGACATGTCCTACAGCAGAAGGGAATAGACATGTCCTGCAGCAGAAGGGAATAGACATGTCCTGCAGCAGAAGGGAATAGACATGTCCTGCAGCAGAAGGGAATAGACATGTCCTGCAGCAGAAGGGAATAGACATGTCCTGCAGCAGAAGGGAATAGACATGTCCTGCAGCAGAAGGGAATAGACATGTCCTGCAGCAGAAGGGAATAGACATGTCCTGCAGCAGAAGGGAATAGACATGTCCTGCAGCAGAAGGGAATAGACATGTCCTGCAGCAGAAGGGAATAGACATGTCCTGCAGCAGAAGGGAATAGACATGTCCTGCAGCAGAAGGGAATAGACATGTCCTACAGCAGAAGGGAATAGACATGTCCTGCAGCAGAATGGAATAGACATGTCCTGCAGCAGAAGGGAATAGACATGTCCTGCAGCAGAAGGGAATAGACATGTCCTGCAGCAGAAGGGAATAGACATGCCCTGCAGCAGAAGGGAATAGACATGTCCTACAGCAGAAGGGAATAGACATGTCCTGCAGCAGAAGGGAATAGACATGTCCTGCAGCAGAAGGGAATAGACATGTCCTGCAGCAGAAGGGAATAGACATGTCCTGCAGCAGAAGGGAACAGACATGTCCTACAGCAGAAGGGAATAGACATGCCCTGCAGCAGAAGGGAATAGACATGTCCTGCAGCAGAAGGGAATAGACATGTCCTGCAGTAGAAGGGAATAGACATGTCCTGCAGCAGAAGGGAATAGACATGCCCTGCAGCAGAAGGGAATAGACATGTCCTACAGCAGAAGGGAATAGACATGTCCTGCAGCAGAAGGGCATAGACATGTCCTGCAGTAGAAGGGAATAGACATGTCCTGCAGTAGAAGGGAATAGACATGCCCTGCAGCAGAAGGGAATAGACATGTCCTGCAGCAGAAGGGAATAGACATGTCCTGCAGTAGAAGGGAATAGACATGTCCTGCAGTAGAAGGGAATAGACATGTCCTACAGCAGAAGGGAATAGACATGTCCTGCAGCAGAAGGGAATAGACATGTCCTGCAGCAGAAGGGAATAGACATGTCCTGCAGCAGAAGGGAATAGACATGTCCTGCAGCAGAAGGGAATAGACATGTCCTGCAGCAGAAGGGAATAGACATGTCCTGCAGCAGAAGGGAATAGACATTTCTTGCAGCAGAAGGGAATAGACATGTCCTGCAGCAGAAGGGAATAGACATGTCCTGCAGCAGAAGGGAATAGACATGTCCTGCAGCAGAAGGGAATAGACATGTCCTGCAGCAGAAGGGAATAGACATGTCCTGCAGCAGAAGGGAATAGACATGTCCTGCAGCAGAAGGGAATAGACATGTCCTGCAGCAGAAGGGAATAGACATGTCCTGCAGCAGAAGGGAATAGACATGTCCTGCAGCAGAAGGGAATAGACATGTCCTGCAGCAGAAGGGAATAGACATGTCCTGCAGCAGAAGGGAATAGACATGTCCTGCAGCAGAAGGGAATAGACATGTCCTGCAGCAGAAGGGAATAGACATTTCTTGCAGCAGAAGGGAATAGACATGTCCTGCAGCAGAAGGGAATAGACATGTCCTGCAGCAGAAGGGAATAGACATGTCCTGCAGCAGAAGGGAATAGACATGTCCTGCAGCAGAAGGGAATAGACATGTCCTGCAGCAGAAGGGAATAGACATGTCCTACAGCAGAAGGGAATAGACATGCCCTGCAGCAGAAGGGAACTCCAAAGCATTGACACGGTTGCCAAAAAACAGAACACAAGATGAAACGAGACAGAGAGCACCACACACACACACACACACACACACACACACACACACACACACACACACACACACACACACACACACACACACACACACACACTCCAGCAGGGTTCACAGCACTCTAACCTTCCCCTCCTCTCCAATAGGGAGAGTCTACTACAACAGCCTCTAATTGCCTGTTCAACCCTTAGGCAGCTCTCGCCCATTAGGCAGCTCTCGCCCATTTAGCCCTGTACTGCTTTATGGCAAGTCATCAGTCTCCACCACAGCATTACACGGCTGCTGATACAAAATATGCTTTAATAGAAAGAGCAATGAAAGACAGAGTGAGGAAAGTGGTTGTGTGTGTGGATCCTACCGATCCCAGAAGGAGTAGAGGTGACTCCATCAATCTGCACACTGCCGTTCCTCAGTAAGGAAGGAGACTTCTGGATCCCACTGCTGACACCTCCTCTCTCTCCTCCACCGGGCCGGCCTGGCAGAGCGCTGGTAGAGGAGGGGGAAGGAGAGGAGGATGAGGTGGAGGAGAGAGAAGAGGACGATGAGGGGAGAGGTAGCGGTGCTGTGTGGTGCTCAGCTCCGTCTGTAGCCATGCCGTCAGGAGCATTGAAGCAGGGTCCATATCGGTTCCTCCAGTTTCCTCTCTTCTTCTTTCCCTTCACTCCTTCTTCTCCTACTTCTCCCCCCATCCCTGGCCCAGAGGAGGAGGAGGCAGCAGAGGAAGAGGAGGATGATGAGGAGCGTTTGTAGCCGGCCGTGGCAGCAACGTTCCCCGTTGGCTCGCTGTGAGAGTTCTCGTACAGTTTACCGCCGGCTACGCCACCGCTGGCAGGAAGCGACATCATGGAACCGAAGGTGCTGAGCGACGCCATGCCCTCCGAGGACGTGAGCTCACTGGGCTTCACTAGGCAACGGCTGAACGAGGGCGGGGAGAAGGAGTCCCCGCCTCCAGAGCGCAGCAACGGATCAGAGAAGCCCAGAAAGTCAGAGGTGGGAGGAGTCACGGTGGAGGACGTCTTATTTGACAGCAGGAGGGCTGGAGAGAGAGGAGAAGCTGTTTGGAGACTTAATATACACACCCACACACACACCCTCTGGCACTGCCAGACACATGGAAGCACCAGTAACAGATAACATAGTTATTTTTGCTCTCTCTCTCTTTCCCTCAAATAGTAATCTCCTTGTTCCTCAGTCTCTAGTTGGACTGGGAGAATCTCTAATAGTCATCTCTAGTTGGACTGGGAGAATCTCTAATAGTCATCTCCTTGTTCCTCAGTCTCTAGTTGGACTGGGAGAATCTCTAATAGTCATCTCTAGTTGGACTGGGAGAATCTCTAATAGTCATCTCCTTGTTCCTCGGTCTCTAGTTGGACTGGGAGAATCTCTAATAGTCATCTCTAGTTGGACTGGGAGAATCTCTAATAGTCATCTCCTTGTTCCTCAGTCTCTAGTTGGACTGGGAGAATCTCTAATAGTCATCTCCTTGTTCCTCAGTCTCTAGTTGGACTGGGAGAATCTCTAATAGTCATCTCCTTGTTCCTCAGTCTCTAGTTGGACTGGGAGAATCTCTAATAGTCATCTCCTTGTTCCTCAGTCTCTAGTTGGACTGGGAGAATCTCTAATAGTCATCTCCTTGTTCCTCAGTCTCTAGTTGGACTGGGAGAATCTCTAATAGTCATCTCCTTGTTCCTCAGTCTCTAGTTGGACTGGGAGAATCTCTAATAGTCATCTCCTTGTTCCTCAGTCTCTAGTTGGACTGGGAGAATCTCTAATAGTCATCTCCTTGTTCCTCAGTCTCTAGTTGGACTGGGAGAATCTCTAATAGTCATCTCCTTGTTCCTCAGTCTCTAGTTGGACTGGGAGAATCTCTAATAGTCATCTCCTTGTTCCTCAGTCTCTAGTTGGACTGGGAGAATCTCTAATAGTCATCTCCTTGTTCCTCAGTCTCTAGTTGGACTGGGAGAATCTCTAATAGTCATCTCCTTGTTCCTCAGTCTCTAGTTGGACTGGGAGAATCTCTAATAGTCATCTCCTTGTTCCTCAGTCTCTAGTTGGACTGGGAGAATCTCTAATAGTCATCTCCTTGTTCCTCAGTCTCTAGTTGGACTGGGAGAATCTCTAATAGTCATCTCCTTGTTCCTCAGTCTCTAGTTGGACTGGGAGAATCTCTAATAGTCATCTCCTTGTTCCTCGGTCTCTAGTTGGACTGGGAGAATCTCTAATAGTCATCTCCTTGTTCCTCAGTCCCTAGTTGGACTGGGAGAATCTCTAATAGTCATCTCCTTGTTCCTCAGTCCCTAGTTGGACTGGGAGAATCTCTAATAGTCATCTCCTTGTTCCTCAGTCTCTAGTTGGACTGGGAGAATCTCTAATAGTCATCTCCTTGTTCCTCAGTCTCTAGTTGGACTGGGAGAATCTCTAATAGTCATCTCCTTGTTCCTCAGTCTCTAGTTGGACTGGGAGAATCTCTAATAGTCATCTCCATGTTCCCCAGTCTCTAGTTGGACTGGGAGAATCTCCAATAGTCATCTCTAGTTGGACTGGGAGAATCTCTAATAGTCATCTCCATGTTCCTCAGTCTCTAGTTGGACTGGGAGACCCGTTTCCCACTAGATGCAACTTACAACACGTCAGACCTCCAGTTGCCCCCTCAAGGCTGAAACACACACACACGCACAAACACACGCACAAACACATAAACACACGTACAGACGTAAACAGTGTATCAAACTCACCTTGATGAAAGGTTCCAGTGGAGGAGGCGGCAGTGGAGGAGGTTGCTGTAGTGACCACAGCAGAGGGGAGGGGCTTCCCAGGTGTGAGGGACTTGCGTCCCCGCTGAACACCAATCCCATGGCTAATGCTCTTCTTGCCCTGTTTGACCTCAGACCCTTGTTTGCTCTCTGACCCCGTGGGGGGGGCATCCTTAGTACTCCCGGAGTGCACAGGCACTTCCTGGAAGTTGGCGGTGGTGAAACGGGCGGCACTGTCATCCAATCGCTTCTGCGATGAGGTGGGCAAAGAGGAGACTCCTCCTCCACCACCGCTGCTGTAGCTCTGGGAGATGGTTGAGGAGAGGAGGAGAGAGAAGAGGATGATTGGAGAGGGAGGAGAGGAAGAGTGTAGTGTAGTGTAGGAGTATAGAGGAGAGGGAGGGAAGGAGATGAGGGAAGGAGAAGAGAGGAGTGGAAAGGAGAGGAGGAGTGGAGAGGAGGAGTGGAGTGGAGAGGAAAGGAGAGGAGGAGTGGAGTGGAGAGGAAAGGAGAGGAGGAGTGGAGTGGAGAGGAAAGGAGAGGAGGAGTGGAGAAGAAAGGAAAGGAGAGAGAGGAGAAGTGGAGCATGAGAGAGGTCAGTCCAGCCATAATGCCTAACAGAGCTAGTCAATGTTCACCTCACATTAAATCCACAGAGTGAGATGGAGAGACAGAGAGAAAGAGAGGGAGAAGCAGGGCGGAAAGGAGGAGTGGGCTCACCTTGTCTGAGGTGACCATGAGAGTTGGAGCGAGGGTGGAGGAAAGCTCTAGAATCTTCTTGTGTTTGGGTTTGTGTCTCTCCCTCTCTTTGTGTTTCTGAGGAGAGAGAGAAGGGAGGGATAAGCATTACGGAAGGGCAAGAAAGTAGAGGATGAGACATATGAGTGTTTGGGTTGGGCACCTCTTATGAAAGAGAGAAAGAGAAAATGTATCTTTACTTCCCAGCCCCGGTCTGAGCTGAAAGGTTGGTTCTACCACAATGAAAATAAAATAACCACAAAGTGCTTAAGACAGAAGAGAGTTTCAAATCTCTGCCATTTAGCAGACACTTGGTTTTCTGTCTTCCTAGTGAGAGATTCTACCCAATCCACGGCCTAAACCCCTCAAAACTCAATTTACACCCTCAGTTGCACACGTACATGTAGGTACATGCACACACACACACGCAGCGGCGCAACTTTCACTGGGGACGGGGGTCATGCCCCCCCCCCAATCTGAAATTGCATTTTTGCCCCCCCCAGTTTTATCATTGCAATGTGATACAAGAACCGGCAGAGTGCTTTAGGACCACACGGACACCTCAGAGCGGGCTGACAGTAAAGGCAAGGCTTCTGGAAGGCCGGCTGGATCAGCACCGGTGAGTTGAGCATAGTTCAGTGTGTATGTTTTGCTGTCTTTCAGCGAGTTGTAAAACCAAGCAGAGCAGAGACTGGCTAATATTTAGTTGACTGATGTAGCTGGCAAGGTAACTGCCGTTTAACTTAACAGAAAAAAACGAGTGTTTATTAGCAGTGCTGAGTTAGTATTGTCACTGATATGTAAGGTTAGCTAATGTTTCATCCCCTCTCGACTGAGGTGAATGAATAAACTACACTAGCAGCTACCAGGGCCAGGTCAGCGCTAGCCTCTAGTTATCTGTCAGATAGATAGTAATAATAGCCACTTCATATCGCTAACAGCTGTTGTTTGTACGGCAATGTTTTGTAGCCTTTGTTTTGTCCCGTTTCAGAAGTAAATGATCTTGGCTAGCTTTTGCCAGTTGATCTACTGTTCGAAAGAGAGTTGGACAAAAATTGGTTAACGTAATCTATTCTTGTTGCATCAATCTCACTAGTCCTGAATCAAAACGATGAAACCATCAGCCAAACGATTTAACGTTGATATTCTGACGTTTTTTTCGGTGCAATGTTAGTTTTATTAGTCAGTATGGCAATTTAACGTTATTGTTCTGTCAGTTTCCCTCGCTAATTCCCTACTTTTCACACTGACAGTAATAAACAGCTCTAACGTTACAGGCTTTGCTGTCATGGTGCACAGAAGAGGTCTGCCCAGACCGACGTCTTCATCCCGCCCGCAACTGCTGGCTTTCTGTCCGCAAGAACTGCTCCCAAATCCAACCTCAGTCCCGCAATGTTATTTTAGGCGTATGTGACGCAGCTCACTTGTCAGCCACGGTTCCAGCAATTTTGCACCCTACAGGCAATATCAAATGCGCAAACATCATTTCAGAAATAGGTTAAATTGCCTGAGATTCTCACATGTCCCTTACATTGTAATACTGGTCTATATCAGCCAATGTGCTAGATGTAGTTTGAAGAGAGCAGAATTGGAGAGACTTGCACTTTCTCTTGAGCTATTTTTATAGCCTACCTTATAGGAGTGGGAAGATTTTCAGAGAGAAATATGGGTGATCATTAGTTAGGCCTATTTCTAGGCAATGTAGTAAACTATAGACTAATCATAGGACTATTTAGGGAGTACATTTCCTTGGAAAGATAACTGTCCCATGCTTCTCCGCCCATACACAGGCTATAACCTACTCTATTTAATTGGGATCCCACACGCACCTGATCTCACAGGTGTGGCTGCTGAACTGGAAGCAGAAAGAATGATGACCACGCTACGCTTTGCGAAGTCCTGCAGGATATAGCCAACCTTTTAGGGCTCCCGAGTGGCGCAGCAGTCCAAGGCACTACATCGCAGTGCAAGAGGCGTCACTACAGTCCCTGGTTCGAATCCAGGCTACATCACATCCGGCTGTGATTGGGAGTCCCATAGGGCGGCACACAATTGGCCACACCCAACTAGGAGAGGTAGGCTACTTAAGATGAAGCCGCGAATTTTAAGTGTGAATGACGCATTAAAAAATAAATAAAAAATACAATAGGTAGGCTAATGCATACAAAGCAGAAAGAGGACTGTTAACAAATAATCTGTGGGACAACAAAAATATTTTCATCCCAAAGTCCTCTGTCTGACCGCCAGCTCCCACCTCAGCAAGAAAAATGCAGACCGCGCCGCAATGATCTCTGTGGGGACCCTCAGGTCCCGCGGGCTGTGCATCTCTGTAGTGTAGCCCTGTAGTGCAGCCCTGTAGTGCAGCCCTGTAGTGTAGCCCTGTAGTGCAGCCCTGTAGTGCAGCCCTGTAGTGTAGCCCTGTAGTGCAACCCTGTAGTGCAGCCCTGTAGTGCAGCCCTGTAGTGCAGCCCTGTAGTGTAGCCCTGTAGTGCAGCCCTGTAGTGTAGCTCTGTAGTGTAGCCCTGTAGTGTAGCCCTGTAGTGCAGCCCTGTAGTGTAGCCCTGTAGTGTAGCCCTGTAGTGTAGCCCTGTAGTGTAGCCCTGTAGTGCAGCCCTGTAGTGTAGCCCTGTAGTGCAGCCCTGTAGTGCAGCCCTGTAGTGTAGCCCTGTAGTGCAGCCCTGTAGTGTAGCCCTGTAGTGTAGCCCTGTAGTGTAGCCCTGTAGTGCAGCCCTGTAGTGTAGCCCTGTAGTGTAGCCCTGTAGTGTAGCTCTGTAGTGCAGCCCTGTAGTGTAGCCCTGTAGTGTATCCCTGTAGTGCAGCTCTGTAGTGCAGCCCTGTAGTGTAGCCCTGTAGTGTAGCCCTGTAGTGCAGCCCTGTAGTGTAGCCCTGTAGTGCAGCCCTGTAGTGTAGCCCTGTAGTGCAGCCCTGTAGTGTAGCCCTGTAGTGCAGCCCTGTAGTGTAGCCCTGTAGTGTAGCCCTGTAGTGCAGCCCTGTAGTGTAGCTCTGTAGTGTAGCCCTGTAGTGTAGCCCTGTAGTGCAGCCCTGTAGTGTAGCCCTGTAGTGTAGCCCTGTAGTGCAGCCCTGTAGTGCAGCCCTGTAGTGTAGCCCTGTAGTGTAGCCCTGTAGTGTAGCCCTGTAGTGTAGCCCTGTAGTGCAGCCCTGTAGTGTAGCTCTGTAGTGTAGCTCTGTAGTGTAGCTCTGTAGTGTAGCCCTGTAGTGCAGCCCTGTAGTGTAGCCCTGTAGTGTAGCCCTGTAGTGCAGCCCTGTAGTGCAGCCCTGTAGTGTAGCCCTGTAGTGCAGCCCTGTAGTGCAGCCCTGTAGTGCAGCCCTGTAGTGTAGCCCTGTAGTGCAGCCCTGTAGTGCAGCCCTGTAGTGCAGCCCTGTAGTGTAGCCCTGTAGTGCAGCTCTGTAGTGCAGCCCTGTAGTGTAGCCCTGTAGTGTAGCCCTGTAGTGCAGCCCTGTAGTGTAGCCCTGTAGTGCAGCCCTGTAGTGCAGCCCTGTAGTGCAGCCCTGTAGTGTAGCCCTGTAGTGCAGCCCTGTAGTGCAGCCCTGTAGTGTAGCCCTGTAGTGCAGCCCTGTAGTGTAGCCCTGTAGTGTAGCCCTGTAGTGCAGCCCTGTAGTGTAGCTCTGTAGTGTAGCCCTGTAGTGTAGCCCTGTAGTGCAGCCCTGTAGTGTAGCCCTGTAGTGCAGCCCTGTAGTGCAGCCCTGTAGTGCAGCCCTGTAGTGCAGCCCTGTAGTGTAGCCCTGTAGTGTAGCCCTGTAGTGTAGCCCTGTAGTGCAGCCCTGTAGTGTAGCTCTGTAGTGTAGCTCTGTAGTGTAGCTCTGTAGTGTAGCCCTGTAGTGCAGCCCTGTAGTGTAGCCCTGTAGTGCAGCCCTGTAGTGCAGCCCTGTAGTGCAGCCCTGTAGTGTAGCCCTGTAGTGCAGCCCTGTAGTGTAGCCCTGTAGTGCAGCCCTGTAGTGCAGCCCTGTAGTGCAGCCCTGTAGTGCAGCCCTGTAGTGCAGCCCTGTAGTGCAGCCAGTACTATGCACTATGCTCATGTCTTAGCAGGATCAGATGGTGACAGGGATCCCAGCAGCGTCAGACAGCCTGGGAAGACCAGTCTACGGAGCTCAGCTGAATTTTGCAGTAGGCCTATATTAACAATATCAGTGGATGATACAAAGTTACATCTTGAGTTGATGGGTAATCTACAGTAGCTACAGGACAGCAGGTTAAACCTACAGTAGCTACAGGACAGCAGGTTAAACCTACAGTAGCTACAGGACAGCAGGTTAAATCTACAGTATCTACAGGACAGCAGGTTAAACCTACAGTAGCTACAGGACAGCAGGTTAAATATACAGTAGCTACAGGACAGCAGGTTAAATCTACAGTAGCTACAGGACAGCAGGTTAAATCTACAGTAGCTACAGGACAGCAGGTTAAATCTACAGTAGCTACAGGACAGCAGGTTAAATCTACAGTAGCTACAGGACAGCAGGTTAAATCTACAGTAGCTACAGGACAGCAGGTTAAATCTGCAGTAGCTACAGGACAGCAGGTTAAACCTGCAGTAGCTACAGGACAGCAGGTTAAACCTGCAGTAGCTACAGGACAGCAGGTTAAATCTACAGTAGCTACAGGACAGCAGGTTAAATCTACAGTAGCTACAGGACAGCAGGTTAAATCTACAGTAGCTACAGGACAGCAGGTTAAATCTACAGTAGCTACAGGACAGCAGGTTAAATCTACAGTAGCTACAGGACAGCAGGTTAAATCTACAGTAGCTACAGGACAGCAGGTTAAATCTACAGTAGCTACAGGACAGCAGGTTAAATCTACAGTCTGGGATCTGGGAATAATGGTCACTTCAATTATTGAACCATTGATTCCATCCATGGATAATATAATATATAAATGTACACCAAGGTAATGCCTCATTTTAGGAGGATCAGATGGTGACAAGGGTCTCAGCAGGGACATGCAGCCAGGGAAGACCAGTCTGTGACAGAGGTGAGGCAAATTTTTTCAGATACACTGTATTCTCTCTGTGAGGCAAACACTGGACAGATGCTATTTTAAGGCAGTCTGACAAACCTCCAAAGTTGATTTCCAAACTGTATCAAGGGATGATAGAGGCTTTTTCCCCTCGATGACAAAACATGTAAAACTAGGACAAAAAGACTTCACAACAGTTTTTACCCCCAAGCCATAAGACTCCTGAACAGGTAATCAAATGGCTACCCAGACTATTTGCATTGTGTGCCCCCTCCCTCCCAACCACTCTTTTACGCTGCTGCTACTCTCTGTTTATCATATATGCATAGTCACTTTAACTATACATTCATGTACATACTACGTCAATTAGCCCAACCAACCAGTGCTCCCTCACATTGGCTAACCGTGCTATCTGCATTGTGTCCCGCCACCCGCCACCCACCAACCCCTCTTTACGCTACTGCTACTCTCTGTTCATCATATATGCATAGTCACTTTAACCATATCTACATGTACATACTACCTCAATCAGCCTGACTAACCGGTGTCTGTATGTAGCCTCACTACTGTTATAGCCTCGCTACTGTAGATAGCCTGTCTTTTTACTGTTGTTTTATTTCTTTACTTACCTATTGTTTTTGCACTATTGGTTAGAGCCTGTAAGTAAGCATTTCACTGTAAGGTCTAGACCTGTTGTATTCGGCGCACGTGACAAATTAACTTTGATATGTGAGGAAGACCTGGTAGAAGCTACTGACGATGATGAATAGATACAGATGTTAGAATGCCCAGTCATGTTCATATCATCTCAGAAATAAACTAATGCAGTTTAAGACCATCCATAGAACGTTCTATGAGCGAGTGAAACTGAATATCATTACTCAGAAATGTCATTCCTCGGCTAGAACGGTCGGTCAACAAAACAAAGGAGATGATTGTGGACTTCAGGAAACAGCAGAGGGAGCACCCCCCTATCCACATCGACGGGACAGTAGTGGAGAAGGTGGAAAGTTTTAAGTTCCTCGGTGTACACATCACGGACAAACTGAATTGGTCCACCCACACAGACAGCGTTGTGAAGAAGGCGCAGCAGCGCCTCTTCAACCTCAGGAGGCTGAAGAAATTCGGCTTGTCACCAAAAGCACTCACAAACTTCTACAGATGCACAATCGAGAGCATCCTGTCGGGCTGTATCACCGCCTGGTACAGCAACTGCTCCGCCCACAACCGTAAGGCTCTCCAGAGGGTAGTGAGGTCTGCAGAACGCATCACCGGGGGCAAACTACCTGCCCTCCAGGACACCTACACCACCCGATGTCACAGGAAGGCCATAAAGATCATCAAGGACAACAACCACCCAAGCCACTGCCTGTTCACCCCGCTATCATCCAGAAGGCGAGGTCAGTACAGGTGCATCAAAGCAGGGACCGAGAGACTGAAAAACAGCTTCTATCTCAAGGCCATCAGACTGTTAAACAGCCACCACTAACATTTAGCGGCCGCTGCCAACATACTGACTCAACTCCAGCCACTTTAAAAATGGGAATTGATGGAAATTATGTAAAAATGTACCACTAGCCACTTTAAACAATGCCACTTAATATAATGTTTACATACCCTACATTACCCATCTCATATGTATATACTGTACTCTATATCATCTACTGCATCTTGCCATCTTTATGTAATACATGTACCACTAGCCACTTTAAACTATGCCACTTTATGTTTACATACCCTACAGTACTCATCTCATATGTATATACCGTACTCTATACCATCTACTGCATCTGCCATGCCGTTCTGTACCACCACTCATTCATATATCTTTATGTACATATTCTTTATCCCTTTACACTTGTGTGTGTGTGTAAGGTAGTAGTTGTGGAATTGTTAGGTTAGATTACTTGTTGGTTATTACTGCATTGTCGGAACTAGAAGCACAAGCATTTCGCTACACTCGCATTAACATCTGCTAACCATGTGTATGTGACTAATAAAAATTTGATTTGATTTAGAAGTGTAAAACAAAAGGGGACATATTTGCATATGTTATGGTCTCGTGAAGGCTGGCTGAATTCTAGCAAATAATATGTTATATTATCTCAGCACGTCTACAGATTCTCCCTGTTTTTGTTTGCTTGAAAATGTTGATACTGGAGACTGTTATCAGAAGAAACTTTGTAACCTACCATTTATAGCAGCTATGAAATGGGGTGCCATTAATTGTAAGGCTGGTTATCCTCCCACAATGTCAAGTTATGTATCACTAGATTTGATTTATTACCAGATTAAAGGTAACCTAGGTGACTTTCATAAGGTCTGGATGCGTTATATGGAATACAGTATGACTAAAGTAGTCTGTATTGAAAACATGCCCATGTCAAGGGAGATACCTATTTAGGCAATCCCAAGCTGCTAGGCTGCTCAGTCCTGGCCCTGGGGGTCTGCTGTTGACCTAACACACCTGAATAATGAATGTTTCACTAAGATCCTAAAGCTGAGTGGGGTGTGTTGGGAAAGGGGAATCATAGTCATTTGTACAACTGAATGCATTCAACTGAAATGTGTCTTCCGTATTTAACCCAACTCTTCTGAATCAGAGAGGTGCCTAAAGTCGACATCCACGTCATCACCGCCCGGGGAACAGTGGGTTAACTGCCTTGCTGAGGGGCAGAACGACACATTTTTACCTTGTCCCTCAGGGATTCGATCCAGCAACCTTTCGGTTACTGGCCCAAAGCTCCTACCTGCTATGCTACCTGCCGCCCCTCAACAGGGCGCTGCAGAGGGGTGGACCCCTAGTGACAGGACGGGGTGACCCAGCTATGTTGTGTGCAAGTAAAAAGAGCTCTACAGTACTATTAGTCCTATGAGAAAAATTATATGGAGGATTTGCTGTTTGTGTGTTAATGTACAGTGAAAGTCGGATGATTACACTTTAGCCAAATACATTTAAACTCAGTTTTTCACAATTCCTGACATTTAATCCTAGTAAAAATTCCCCGTCTTAGGTCAGTTAAGATCACCACTTTATTTTAAGAATGTGAAATGTCTGAATAATGAGAGAGAATTATTTATTTCAGCTTATATTTCTTTCATCACATTCCCTGTGGGTCAGAAGTTTACATACACTCAATTAGTATTTGGTAGTATTGCCTTTAAATTGTTTAACTTGGGTCAAATGTTTCAGGTAGCCTTCCACAAGATTCCCACAATTAGTTGGATGAATTTTGGCCCATTCCTCATGACAAGGCTGGTGTAACTGAGTCAGGTTTGTAGGCCTCCTTGCTCACACATGCTTTTTCAGTTCTGCCCACCAATCTTCTATAGGATTGAGGTCAGGGCTTTGTGATGGCCACTCCAATACCTGGACTTTGTTGTCCTTAAGCCATTTTGCCACAACTTTGGAAGTATGCTTGGGGTCATTGTCCCTTTGGAAGACCCATTTGCGACCAAGCTTTAACTTCCTGACTGATGTCTTCAGATGTTGCGTCAATATATCCACATAATTTTCCTACCTCATGATGCCATCTATTTTGTGAAGTGCACCAGTCCCTCCTGCAGCAAAGCACCCCCACATGATGCTGCCACTCCCGTGCTTCACGGTTGGGATGGTGTTCTTCGGCTTCCAAGCCTCCCCCTTTTTCCTCCAAACATAACGATGGTCATTATGCCCAAACAGTTCTATTTTTGTTTCATCAGACCAGAGGACATTTCTCCAAAAAGTACGATCTTTGTCCCCATGTGCAGTTGCAACCCGTAGTCTGGCTTTTTTATGGCGGTTTTAGAGCAGTGGCTTCTTCCTTGCTGAGCGGCCTTTCAAGTTATGTCGATATAGCACTTGTTTTACTGTGGATATAGATGCTTTTGTACCTGGTTCCTCCAGCATCTTCACAAGGTCCTTTGCTGTTGATCTGGGATTGATTTGCACTTTTCGCACCAAAGTACGTTAATCTCTAGGAAACAGAACGCGTCTCCTTCCTGAGTGGTGTGATGGCTGCGTGGTCCCATGGTGTTTATACTTGCGTACTATTGTTTGTACAGATGAACGTGGTACCTTCAGGCATTTGGAAATTGCTCCCAAGGATGAACCAGACTTGTGGAGGTCTACAATATTTTTTCTGAGGTCTTGGCTGATTTCTTTAGATTTTCCCAGGATGTCAAGCAAAGAGGCACTGAGTTTGAAGGTAGGCCTTGAAATACATCCACAAGTACACCTCCAATTGACTCAAATGATGTCAATTAGCCTATCAGAAGCTTCTAAAGTCATGACATAATTTTCTGGAATTTTCCAAGCTGTTTAAAGGCACAGTCAACTTAGTGTATGTACATTTCTGACCCATTGGAATTGTGATACAGTGAATTATAAGTGAAATAATCTGTCTGTAAACAATTGTTGGAAAAATGACTTGTGTCATGCACAAAGTAGATGTCCTAACCGACTTGCCATAGTTTGTTAACAAGAAATTTGTAGAGTGGTTGAAAAACGAGTTTTAATGACTACAACCTCTGTGTATGTAAACCTCCCACATCAACTGTGTATTTGAGGTGTATGTGGGATTTGAAAGTTTTGTCTTTGTTTCCAAACCTTTCCTTTGGGAATATTTTTTTTAAAGGTGTGAACTGGGAAGGAAATTGTGTTGGGAGAGAGTTTAGTTACTGACTAGACTGGTGGGGGTTGTGCATGCCGGCGGCTCGGGTTGGCTGGTCGGGTCTGGCTGAAATGTGATATAGATGTCTTAATAAAGACAGTCAAAAGTCTGTATTTTTTCAAGAGTAGTTCATTAGCTAGGCAATTGGTTAAAGGTGCAACACAATATTTATTATTGAATTACTTTTGATCTAGTTCAGTCTTATTAATCACTTAAAAATATTTAATAATGATCTCTTACCTAGCTTGATGACTGTGGGCATTTTTGCTTACTTTTTGTTCTGAATGGAGAAGACATATTGGATTGTGTAAAAATGCAGGAAATGTGGCACCCCTGCACAGACATACACACACCCTCACTCACCGCACACTCTCAGCGAACACCTCGATCACACACACACATCCGCAGTCATGTCCACGTGCACACACACACACACACACACACACACAACCTGCAGGTGTAAAAATATGCAGTGATCCTGTGAGACGGCATTGAGATTCAAACATGCTACCGACACACAGAAGCACCATGACAACCATCGGCACTCCCCCCAGCATCCCTCTATCGTTCGCTTTTCTCTTCACCAACCCTCTTCCTCAATCCCTCTGTTCTTCTCCTGTCTTTCTCTTCCCTGTATCTCCCAGTACTTCCTGTATCTCCCAGTGTGTGTCGGGGCTGGTAGCACATTGTAGCTAACTACACGTGTGTGTGTGTGTAACAAAAACTATTTGGTGTAACAAGACGTTTTCTCCATGGCGCTCAGGGGCTGCGGTACATTGCAGTTATCATTGCAACAATTATCACCTGGGTGATGTTTTTCTAGACGCACTGGAGCTCCTAAATTAAAACTTCAGGTCACACAGTAAAATATTTTGGCAGATATGCAAGAAAATGATCCCACTGTAGAGCCCTGTATGGATTCCCTTGTTCTTTCTCAATAACACTCCAGCGGTAGCAGTTGATGGACAGAGTTAGGCTGAGAGGGTTGAATGTCCACACACGTTCCGATATCCACATCACTTTACACACTGAGAGACTCCCCCCTGATCGGAGCAGGAGACATGGAGGAAGAAGAGGGCGGGGGAAGAAAATAATCCTCACCAACCCGGCAGGAATTCCCATGTGCAGTTTCCGGCAGGCTCTCTGACCAGCTGGTGTGTGTGTGTTTCCTGCAGGCTATATGAGCGGCCGGTGGAAGGAGAAGCTTTTAGCCCTCATTGTTATTTAGCTGGGGGGTTTGGAAATAGGTAGGCACACACATCTGTAATGTGGAGGGGGGGGGGGGGGTTAAGGATAGAGGGTTATGGAACCTCTTGCTAATGCAAATCAGGCTGTGTAACAAAAGCCAGGGCAAAGAAGGAAACACTGGGGGAACTAGACAACTGTGCCAACTCTGCTTTTTTCATGCATGTGCGCACACACACACATTTCATCACTGTTTTACAAAAAAGTGTCACCCCAAAAAACTGGTAATAGTCTCACTCATGAGTCTAGTTGACTGACCATGCAGCCCAGGAGCATGCTACATGACCTCACTTACTACATGGTATCATGGAGAATGTTAGCTAAAAACTCAAGCTCTCGAAAAGATCAAGTTCAGAAAATCAATGACTTTCTTTTGCAGTACAAAAAGAATGTAACTTAAAAAATGAACTACAACTGAATACAAAAAGCATGACTACTGGCACGTTATCCAATCAGAAGAACACAGGACTTTTATCCAATGGGGTGGAGCAACCAGGAGTAGACCAATCGGGTGAGAAAAACAGATTGATGAGTGGGTGACTTCCTCTGATATCATAATGGGAAAGGATGCATGGCCAATGACTGTGGTCCTGTTCATACACCTGTACTCAAACATTTGTGTAAGCAGGAAGCCGCTCCACTGTGTACAAGGCTGTAATATTACTGGGTCTACCTTTAACCGTGCACCCTTCACTGATTTACATCTAGTAATAAAAGAGGGATCTAATAGGGTTGGATAGGTGAAAGCTAGGGTTCCACTACATAGATTACACCTACACTGTCATGTTAGATCATAGTAACTCTAAGGGAGGAGGGATGCATGTGTAAGGTGCTCTATCTCACACAGTGGTGGGGTAGTCGGTGGGTTACGCTGACTGGTTTATAAAGTGTTGGTTGTTGGTTAGAGATCAAGATCCTTGGTGCCTGACAACAATTCAAAGGACATGACCTCACTCATGCCAAGTAACTTAGCGAGGGCATTTCTATCCTTAGCTGTCTCTAATTCTTTGCTGTGTGTTGTTCCCTCTGTCTATAGTGTGGGTGTGTGTGTGTGTATATATATACAGTGGGGAGAACAAGTATTTGATACACTGCCGATTTTGCAGGTTTTCCTACTTACAAAGCATGTAGAGGTCTGTAATTTTTATCATAGGTACACTTCAACTGTGAGAGACGGAATCTAAAACAAAAATCCAGAAAATCACATTGTATGATTTTTAAATAATTAATTTGCATTTTATTGCATGACATAAGTATTTGATCACCTACCAACCAGTAAGAATTCCGGCTCTCACAGACCTGTTCGTTTTTCTTTAAGAAGCCCTCCTGTTCTCCACTCATTACCTGTATTAACTGCACCTGTTTGAACTCGTTACCTGTATAAAAGACACCTGTCCACACACAATCAAACAGATTCCAACCTCTCCACAATGGCCAAGACCAGAGAGCTGTGTAAGGACATCAGGGATAAAATTGTAGACCTGCACAAGGCTGGGATGGGCTACAGGACAATAGGCAAGCAGCTTGGTGAGAATGAAACAACTGTTGGCGCAATTATTAGAAAATGGAAGAAGTTCAAGATGACGGTCAATCACCCTCGGTCTGGGGCTCCATGCAAGATTTCACCTCGTGGGGCATCAATGATCATGAGGAAGGTGAGGGATCAGCCCAGAACTACACGGCAGGACCTGGTCAATGACCTGAAGAGAGCTGGGACCACAGTCTCAAAGAAAACCATTAGTAACACACTACGCCGTCATGGATTAAAATCCTGCAGCGCACGCAAGGTCCCCCTGCTTAAGCCAGTGCATGTCCAGGCCTGTCTGAAGTTTGCCAATGACCATCTGGATGATCCAGAGGAGGAATGGGAGAAGGTCATGTGGTCTGATGAGACAAAAATAGAGCTTTTTGGTCTAAACTCCACTCGCCGTGTTTGGAGGAAGAAGAAGTATGAGTACAACCCCAAGAACACCATCCCAACCGTGAAGCATGGAGGTGGAAACATCATTCTTTGGGGATGCTTTTCTGCAAAGGGGACAGGACGACTGCACCATATTGAGGGGAGGATGGATGGGGCCATGTATCGCGAGATCTTGGCCAACAACCTCCTTCCCTCAGTAAGAGCATTGAAGATGGGTCGTGGCTGGGTCTTCCAGCATGACAACGACACGAAGCACACAGCCATGGCAACTAAGGAGTGGCTCCGTAAGAAGCATCTCAAGGTCCTGGAGTGGCCTAGCCAGTCTCCAGACCTGAACCCAATAGAAAATCTTTGGAGGGAGCTGAAAGTCCGTATTGCCCAGCGACAGCCCCGAAACCTGAAGGATCTGGAGAAGATCTGTAGGGAGGAGTGGGCCAAAATCCCTGCTGCAGTGTGTGCAAACCTAGTCAAGACCTACAGGAAACGTATGATCTCTGTAATTGCAAACAAAGGTTTCTGTACCAAATATTAAGTTCTGCTTTTCTGATGTATCAAATACTTATGTCATGCAATAAAATGCAAATTATTTACTTAAAAATCATACAATGTGATTTTCTGGATTTTTGTTTTAGATTCCGTCTCTCATAGTTGAAGTGTACCTATGATAAAAATTACAGACCTCTACATGCTTTGTAAGTAGGAAAACCTGCAAAATCGGCAGTGTATCAAATACTTGTTCTCCCCACTGTATATCTGTTCAGAGAGGGCGTATGGTTGCTGTGTCCGTCACAGTCACGTAGAAATATGTTGGGTAGAAATATGTTGGGTGTTTCTTACCTTGTGGTGTCGTTGGTCAGAGGGTTTATCCCAGCACTAAGGCTCTGAACCCCTACCTCAGGCCATGCTCACCCACTTAAAGGTGTAGAGGAACTACACGTTACTAACGTAGACCCATGCTAAATATAGACTAAATAAATAAAATCTAAATACAAAATAAATTAATAAATAAACTAAAAGGGTAGAGGAACAGAAGACCTAAGCTAAATAAAGACCAAATAAATCAAGCTAAATATAGGCTTTACTTATGAATAAATTAACTAAAAAGGTAGAGGAACTTCACGTTTCTTAAGAATATCCGCTCACTCATCTCTGTGAGATCAGAGTGAGATATATACACATACAGTACCAGTCAAAAGTTTGGACACACCTACTCATTCCAGGGTTTTTCTTTATTTTTACTATTTTCTACATCGTAGAATAATAGTGAATACATCAAAACTATGAAATAACACATATGGAATCATGTAGTAACCAAAAAAGTGTTAAACAAATAAAAATTGATTTGAGATTCTTCAAAGTAGCCACCCTTTGCCTTGATGACAGCTTGCACACTCTTGGCAGTTTCTCTCTTATGTTAGTCACTATCAGCCCATGTCAACTCACATTTTTTAGATGGGTAAATCAATCTAGCGACAACATATCATATCTAAACTTGTAGTAATCATGGTTGAATTACCGACCTGTGGGCCACCATTTATTTTGTTAGTCACTCTCACTCAGATATCGTATTAAAAACTGCAAACATTTCTCTTCACCCTGTGGCAAAATGTGTAGAATTGCAGGAAATTGTTGTAACACTGCAAAATCTTCTCTCCGCCCCATGCCAAAATGTGTAGAATTGCTGCAAACTTGCTTTAAAACAGCAACAAGTAAAAAATCTCTCTCCGTTGTCAAGAGGGAGGCTGCTAAAAATTTTTGCTCGCAGGGTGGGGAGGGGCTAACAAAACAATTCTTAGGGCCCCCCAAAAGGATAGGGCAGCACTGACTGCATGTGTGGGTATGGGTATACAGAGACCCACGAGCCCCTCACGATGCATTCATATGTTTGTTGCCCCCATCCTCATCAAGATCAGCCATTCCCCTGCTCTAGGGCTACGACAGCCGTGGAATTTTAAATGGCGGTTATTGACCGCGGTCACCGTAACAACCGGTAGAATATAAAATAAAATGTACTTGCGTTTTCTCCTCTCATCTGCTCCTGACTGTATTTTCTGCCATAGAAATGAAATGAAGAAAACGGGCGTGCCCATTCAACTCAATGATGGCAGTCATTTTTTCCTCATCTCAAACAGCAAGTAACAAGGTCTGTGTTTACAAAATTTTAGAATGACAATTGTTCCTCAATGTAGCCCATTTGAAAAATCTTTCAAGCCCTCTCCCTTTCGATAACCACTCAGCGTGAAAGGGAGAAAGATGTCATTCTCTGATCCGGTGGAACGTCATGAAATAGGCCTACTTGATTACTTCTTATCCCTTGCGCAAATAGCCTACAGCTGTGTCTGCCCGGAGCTCACTGGAGCTGGAAACTCTGAGGGTCCAGATTATGTTATACAATGTTGCAAGTTTGTTAGCACCAGCTTCAGACTGGACCAAGTTGATAGTTGATATATGTAAATGTAAATGTAAATGATATGTTTCAAGTTCCTTGCAGACAGGCCATGCTTTATCGGGATATTTTCTACCCGCAGGCTGCAATGTTTTTATTTGTTGGCTATTTTTACATAGTTGGCAATAGAAGTTACTTTTACATTTGTATTAATCAGATGACAATGATTTTGAGCTACGAAGGCTTTATTATAAAATAAATGAAACTGTTCCACAAAAATGTGCATATGTAAATCATAACTGGCACGGCGGATCGGTAAAAATGGAAAGATAAATTGGCACTCCAAATGGAAAAGGTTGCTGACCCCAGGCGTACCCTATTACTGGCAACTCGGCAGCGTAATGGCACAATTTGCGAAGGTCAGAAGCAGCGGGAGGCGGTGGTTTGGGAAGAGTTTTGTTTTTCTCTGGCTCCCTCTTGAGTCATTTGTGTGTCTTAAATATTTAATCACAGTGTGCTTAAAGCATCAGATAAGCTCAGTAGCCTACATATAGTAAAACAAATATTAACACATAGGGTGTGTCTATATATGGAAAAACTCACGTTTTAAAATTTCGACCAGTCGTTTGGTCGACCAAGATTTCTTGGGGGTCTGGGACAGCACTACATTGCATGAGCCATATGATATCAGTTAACATACATTGAATGAACATTCTACATTAACATGGAAATGAATGCATCACAATACTAGGCAGCCATTGCGAGTGTAGCCATGAGTTTACCAGTGAAATTGCCAGGGTTAGAGGTTCAAACCACATTCTATTCATTATATTTATATGTGTGCTGCTGCAGGGAGGGGGGGGGGGGAGTTGCCTAGGCAACCGAAGACTCATTCGCTACAACGCCTTGCTTGTTTCAGCACGTTGTTAAGAGTCCATGTTACTAAAGAAACAGACTCAACCGCACGAATACCCAGCCGTCCCATCTTCAGTCAGTTGTTAGTCCCCCCCCCCCCCACCCAAAACATTTTGTTACGGTTATTTCATTTTATCTTCATGACGGTGTTCATCCATAACAGTCGGTTACACGGTTATAAGGTAATTGTGCCAGCCCTAAAATGTACACACACACTGAAAGGACCATTCCCTTCCTCTACATCTCCCATGCACAATATACCAACCGCAGACTATTTCAAGTTGACTAGATTTACCACCAATCTATTGAAGGAAAACAAACGTTGAGCCCTTTGTCTACTGTAAGAGAACATCATTATCTATGACCCCATTGACCACAAAGAGGATTATTCATGTAAAAACATCACAATGTCACTAGTCACGACAAGATAAAACCTGTAAATGTCACATGTTCCGAGCATGACATTCATCAACCCATGTGGCGTCTTGTGAAATCCATTCTGCTACCAACATTGGCTTGTCTGTCATTGATTCCTTCTCATGTGTTTCTCTTCTCCTCTATTCTGTACCAGACTAATTATATCAGACCCCACCATACAAAGCCATTACACAGGATCAATAGAACTACAAGCATTTGTTAACATCATAAAATGTCATCACTGTGTGTGTGTGTGTGTGTGTGTGTGTGTGTGTGTGTGTGTGTGTGTGTGTGTGTGTGTGTGTGTGTGTGTGTGTGCGTGTGTGTGCGCGTGCGCACAAAGGACACTAAATAATGTAAAGCCATTGCTTTATCTAATGCTACCCACCCCCATTTAAACCCCAATGCTTCAGTCAGAATCCTACCCCCACTTTGTGTGTGTGTGTGTATTTTTCCCCTTGATGGATGGTAGGGGTGGAGCACAAAATCTGTGACACAGCCGGGGCTCTCGCTCCAAAGAGCTCTGAGAGGGGGAGAAGAGAGGGAAAGAGAGAGCGAGTGTATGGGTGTGTGAGTGAAAGCATTTATAGTGTGTCTGTGTGGAGTGGTGTGTACAAATGTGAATTGGTAAGCATCTCTTTACCCACTTGTAACCCTAACCCCAGTACCCCTCACCCTCCACCCCTTCCACTCTCCCAGCCCCAGACAGCCAGAGAGGAAGCCCTGTGGACTGGGGCTGTCGTCCGGTGCAGAGGTCCAGTGTCAGAGTGGAGCTCCAGACCCTAGAGACCACGCCCTGCCGCTGTAACCCAAACCGCTGCACCCGGCCTGGGCTTAGCATACAGGGGGCAGGGGGGTAGAGGGTGAAGGGGACAAAGGGCCTGGGAGGCACTGCTGATTTGTCAATGAGATTAGATGGGGTTGATGGAGGGGGAGAGGGATGGGGGTGGTGGGAGAGAAGGCTGGAGAGGGGGAAAGAGAGAAGCTTGAGAGGAGTGGGGCAAAAGAGGAGAGAAGGAATGGATGTTTGAGTGAAGGGAGAGAGAGTGAGAAGGGAAGGAGGGAGGGAGAGAGCGAGAAGGGAAGGAGGGAGGAAGAGAGCGAGAAGGGAAGGAGGGAGGGAGAGAGCGAGAAGGGAAGGAGGGAGGAAGAGAGCGAGAAGGGAAGGAGGGAGGAAGAGAGCGAGAAGGGAAGGAGGGAGGGAGGGAGAGAGCGAGAAGGGAAAGAAAAATTAAAGAGTGAGAGAGGAGCTAGAGTGGGTGGAGTTTAACGGATGGCTCCACTTTCAGCAGTTGTAATTGGCAGAGGAGCGAGTGCCAAGTCATTCAAGAAATGAGAGGTGTGTGTGTGTGTGTGTGTGTGTGTGTGTGTGTGTGTGTGTGTGTGTGTGTGTGTGTGTGTGTGTGTGTGTGTGTGTGTGTGTGTGTGTGTGTGTGTGTGTGTGTGTGTGTGTATTGGGGAAGTGTGGGCCTTCACGAAGCTCAGACAGAGGGAAGCAAGAATGTGAGAGGTCTATTCAAACAAAACTAGATTCCAGGTTTCTGAGGTGTGAGGCATTTCTCCTCCCCAGCACAGTAAGACAGTTTGGAAAAATAGTAGAGAAAGAGAGAGAGAAAGAAAGAAAGAGGGAGAAAAAGAGGGAGAAAAAGAGAGAGAGAAAGATGGAGAAAGAGAGAAAAATTGAGAAAGAGATCTTACCAGTTTGCTGTAATGGTACTTGCAGTAGCCGCAGTATTTGACGTTGTCTGCATCCGACCCCTGCTCCTCACACAACAACCCAGCAAACTGGGCACTGAGGAGAGAGAGAAAGTGTCAAGAGAAAGAAGGGGCTAGAGATATGTGTCAAAAAATGAAGAGAGACTAAAGACAGAGAGAGATGTATTTACTATGTTAACAGATAGACAGTGATGTATTTTTTGTTGTGTTAATAAAGTTTTAGATATTTTAATGTGGCTCACAATGTGAACAGGTGTTAATAAAGCTGTAGGTATTTGAAAGGGGCTCGCTCACCATGTGACGTGGAAGGCTTGTCGGCAGCCATGTTTGTTGCAGGTCATGCAGGCTCCGGTGGCAGCTTTACTCTCTCTGCCCTGGTCCTCACAGATATAACACGTCTACTCACACACACATGAGAAAACACATCCAGTCACACACTCAGAAATTTAGGGACAGAGTGAAGTGTGTGTGTGTGTGTGTGTACCTTGTTGTAGCGATCATGGGGGACAGACTGCAGTACGATGGGTTCCATTGTGGAGACGTTAGCAAACTCCACTTCAGGGATGTAAAGGGCACACACCACATGGGCCCAACCTACACACACACACAGAGAGTAAACCTCAGGACACACATAACTTATTCAAAACACCCACCACTTGGGCCCAAAGGGCAGATATACACAAAATCCCCTTCAATTTCAATCCATGTGTGGAGAGGCGTAACTAGAGCAGGAAAGAGCCAGTTGAATGAGAGGTCAGATAGTGGTGAATCCTTCCTCTCTCTCTGTTTTCTCTCTGTTCCCTCTATTCCAGGAACAACAACATGCTTCAACTTACAGTTGAACCCCTGACCTGCCTTTGACCTCCCCAGGGGACAAGGGGGAGGAGGATGGGGGGGGGGGGGGGGGGAGTGGGAGGAGAGTGTGTCAGGGTGATGTTGTTGTTTTGAAGCCCTTCCAAGAATTTGGCAGAGGACAATAAAACAGGGCCATAAAACAACACAGAGCCCCCCCATAGACACATGCGTGCACACAGACACACCAGGGTTTCCGTTATGAAAATGTGGCACTGGACATTTGACCGGCAGAATTTTAATTTACCGGTCATTTGAGAAATCTACCGGACCCATATCCATTGGGTGCATAACCTGATTAGAGCGTCCACCCCCGGTGCTCAGAATAACATAAATAACATTCAGATTATGGCAATTCACATTAACAGAACATGGAAGTGGAGGATTCAATGAGGTGTGTCTTTACTGCACACTTTAAGATGTTAGAATAACTGTTCACATTTACTTTTCCTCAACAAGACCAGTAAGGAACAGCAGAATCACTAGCCTATGCATAAACAGCAGGTGAGTTTCAAATTTGGGGAAGCACCCCCCTCCCCCAAAAAAAGCATTCCATACATCATCGCATTTGTAGACTTATGCAAGACAGCCTACTATTCGTAATGTGATGAGTAGATTGGATAGTTATAATTTAGGCTAATAATATAACTCAATCACTGATTGCAAAAAGGACAATTCAATGAATGGCTGAGTGCATATAGTGTAGAGGACGCGGCAGGTAGTCTAGCGGTGGGCCAGTAACCGAAAAGTCGCTGGTTCGAATACCCAAGCCGACAAGGAGAAAAATCTGTCAATGTGCCTGCCCTGGAGCAAGGAACTTAACCCTAATTTGTTCCAGGGGTGCCATACTACTATGGCCGACTATGTAAAACAACACATCTCACTGCACCTATCCAGTGTATGTGACAATACATCTTATTTTAAATTAGTATTTTTATGAGATATGTTTCTTCTTTCTTTGAAAAAACTGAAAAACCCATTTCATTCTACTACACTTCAGTGCCTTTGGAAAGAATTCAGATCTCTTCAATGTGTCCACATTTTGTTACGTTAGAGTCTTATTCAAAAATCGATTCTTTAGTTTTTTTTCTCTCATCAATCTTCACACAATACCCCTTAATAACCTTTTCTCAATACAGGGGGTGCTGTTTCCACTTTGGAAAATATCGTCTCCAAATTAAACTGCCTCATACTCAATTCTTGCTCGTACAATATGCATATTATTATTACTATTGGATAGAAAACAATCTCTAGTTTCTAAAACCGTTTGAATTATGTCTGTGGGTGAACCAGAAGTCTTTCTACAGCGAAAATCATGACAGGGCATGCGAAGCTCTGAAAAATAGTCTCTGATCTCGGATCAGTTTTAAGCTCTGTGTGTGCCCTATGGATCGAAATGAACTGCACCCGCCTTCCCCTGGATGTCAGTAACCAATGAGAAGTGGAATGGCGTCTCTACGTGTTTCTCAGAGTTTATAAAAGGCAATGGAGTGAGATGTCCCTTCTTTTCGACGCTCGCCAGGACGCAAGGGAGGACATCAGAATGGCATGCTCAAAAGCTCTCGTTATTGACCAAAGATCTATCCGTCTGTGATTTAATTCGATATAGGTGTTAGAAACATCATAACGAAGTTATTTGAAACCGATTTATATCAGTTTATGCGAGTATATTGCTATTTTTCGGAATTTCCTTAGTATTGCGTTTGAGGATTTGGACATGTGTGTGCCGTGTAGCTATCGTTAGCTGCTAGTTCCGAAGTTGAAGAGGTCGTTTTACAACAAAGCAACGATTCTTTTGGACAAAGGACACATTGCCCAAGATACTGATGGAAGCTCGTCCAAAAGTAAGAGTTATTTATGATTTTATTCCGTATTTATGTGGAAAAATGTAAACGCAGTTGTCGGCCATTTTTTGCGGCACTAGTCTGGCTGTAACTCACAATGTATGTCTTGTAACGTTAATTTTAAAAATCTAAATCAGCGGTTGTATTAATAACCAATGCATCTTTCATTAGCTGTCCAACCTGTATTTTTTTAGTCAATCTAATCGATAAATAATCGTAAACATATGTGCCTTTCCAAGATGGCGCCGGACAGAATGCATAACATGTTGACAGATTACATTGCATAACCACAATTTGTGATGCTAAATATGCACATTTTCGAACAAACTCTATATGCATTGTGTAATATGATGTTACAGGACTGTCATCTGAAGAATTCTGAGAAGGTTAGTGAAAAAATTAATATATTTTGGTGGCGATAACGTTATCGCCCCTTTTGCATTGATTCAATGCTGGGGTGATGTTAGCTCATGTGGTATGCTAATATAACGATATATTGTGTTTTCGCTGTAAAACACTTAGAAAATCTGAAATATTGTCTGGATTCACAAGATCTGTGTCTTTCGATTGCTGTATGCTGTGTATTTTTCAGAAATGTTTTAGGATGAGTATTTTGGTAATTGACGTCGGTCTCTGTAATTATTCCGGCTGCTTCCAACGCTATTTCAGATTGCAGCTGCAATGTAGAACTGTGATTTATACCTGAAATATGCACATTTTTCCAAAAAAACATATGCTATACCATAAATATGTTATCAGACTGTCATCTTATGATGTTGTTTCTTGGTTAGTGGCTATATATATCTTTATTTAGTCGAATTAGTGATAGCTACTGATGCAGGAAAAAAATGGTGGGGAAAAAAAGTTGTGTCTTTTGCTATCGTGGTTAGCTAATAGATTTACATATTGTGTCTTCCCTGTAAAACACTTAGAAAATCTGAAATATTGTCTGGATTCACAAGATCTGTGTCTTTCGATTGCTGTATGCTGTGTATTTTTCAGAAATGTTTTAGGATGAGTATTTTGGTAATTGACGTCGGTCTCTGTAATTATTCTGGCTGCTTCCAACGCTATTTCAGATTGCAGCTGCAATGTAGAACTGTGATTTATACCTGAAAAATGCACATTTTTCTAAAAAAACATATGCTATACCATAAATATGTTATCAGACTGTCATCTTATGAAGTTGTTTCTTGGTTAGTGGCTATATACAGTGGGGAGAACAAGTATTTGATACACTGCCGATTTTGCAGGTTTTCCTACTTACAAAGCATGTAGAGGTCTGTAATTTTTATCACAGGTACACTTCAACTGTGAGAGACGGAATCTAAAACAAAAATCCAGAAAATCACATTGTATGATTTTTAAGTAATTAATTTGCATTTTATTGCATGACATAAGTATTTGATACATCAGAAAAGCAGAACTTAATATTTGGTACAGAAACCTTTGTTTGCAATTACAGAGATCATACGTTTCCTGTAGGTCTTGACTAGGTTTGCACACACTGCAGCAGGGATTTTGGCCCACTCCTCCATACAGACCTTCTCCAGATCCTTCAGGTTTCGGGGCTGTCGCTGGGCAATACGGACTTTCAGCTCCCTCCAAAGATTTTCTATTGGGTTCAGGTCTGGAGACTGGCTAGGCCACTCCAGGACCTTGAGATGCTTCTTACGGAGCCACTCCTTAGTTGCCCTGGCTGTGTGTTTCGGGTCGTTGTCATGCTGGAAGACCCAGCCACGACCTATCTTCAAGGCTCTTACTGAGGGAAGGAGGTTGTTGACCAAGATCTCGCGATGCATGGCCCCATCCATCCTCCCCTCAATACGGTGCAGTCATCCTGTCCCCTTTGCAGAAAAGCATCCCCAAAGAATGATGTTTCCACCTCCAAGCTTCACGGTTAGGATGGTGTTCTTGGGGTTGTACTAATCCTTCTTCTTCCTCCAAACACGGCGAGTGGAGTTTAGACCAAAAAGCTCTATTTTTGTCTCATCAGACCACATGACCTTCTCCAATTCCTCCTCTGGATCATCCAGATGGTCATTGGCAAACTTCAGACGGGCCTGGACATGCGCTGGCTTGAGCAGGGGGACCTTGCGTGCGCTGCAGGATTTTAATCCATGACGGCGTAGTGTGTTACTAATGGTTTTCTTTGAGACTGTGGTCCCAGCTCTCTTCAGGTCATTAACCAGGTCCTGCCGTGTAGTTCTGGGCTGATCCCTCACCTTCCTCATGATCATTGATGCCCCACGAGGTGAGATCTTGCATGGAGCCCCAGACCGAGGGTGATTGACCGTCATCTTGAACTTCTTCCATTTTCTAATAATTGCGCCAACAGTTGTTGCCTTCTCACCAAGCTGCTTACCTATTGTCCTGTAGCCCATCCCAGCCTTGTGCAGGTCTACAATTTTATCCCTGATGTCCTTACACAGCTCTCTGGTCTTGGCCATTGTGGAGAGGTTGGAGTCTGTTTGATTGAGTGGGTGGACAGGTGTCTTTTATACAGGTAACGAGTTCAAACAGGTGCAGTTAATACAGGTAATGAGTGGAGAACAGGAGGGCTTCTTAAAGAAAAACTAACAGGTCTGTGAGAGCCGGAATTCTTACTGGTTGGTAGGTGATCAAATACTTATGTCATGCAATAAAATGCTAATTAATTACTTAAAAATCATACAATGTGATTTTCTGGATTTTTGTTTTAGATTCCGTCTCTCACAGTTGAAGTGTACCTGTGATAAAAATTACAGACCTCTACATGCTTTGTAAGTAGGAAAACCTGCAAAATCGGCAGTGTATCAAATACTTGTTCTCCCCACTGTATATCTTTATTTAGTCGAATTAGTGATAGCTACTGATGGAGTAAAAAACTGGTGGAGTAAAAAAAGTGGTGTCTTTTGCTAACGTGGTTAGCTAATAGATTTACATATTGTGTCTTCCCTGTAAAACATTTTAAAAATCAGAAATGATGGCTGGATTCACAAGAAGTGTATCTTTCATCTGGTGTCTTGGACTTGTGATTTAATGATATTTAGATGCTAGTATTTACTTGTGACGCTATGCTAGGCTATGCTAGTCAGCTTTTTTACTGTGGGGGGTGCTCCCGGATCCGGGATGAGTACCAAGTAAAAGTTAATGACAAACCAAAAATGGGTTTCTATAAATTTTTGCAAATGTATTAAAAATAAAACCGTAAATATCACATTTACATAAGTATTCAGTACTTTGTTGAAGCACCTTTGGTAGTGATTACAGCCTCGAGTCTTCTTGGTTATGACGCTACAAGCTTGACACACCTGTATTTGGGGAGTTTCTCCCATTCTTCTCTGCAGACCCTCTCAAGCTCTGTCAGGTTGGATGGGGAGCGTTGCTGCACAGCTATTTTCAGGTCACTCAAGGACATTCAGAGACTTTGTCAAGAAAACACTCCTGCATTGTCTTGGCTGTGTGCTTATGGTCGTTGTCCTGTTGGAAGGTGAACCTTCGCCCCCAGTCTGAAATCCTGATCACTCTGAAGGTTTCCATCAAGGATCTCTCTGTACTTTGCTCCGTTCATCTTTTCCTGGATCCTGACTAGTCTCCCAGTCCCTGCCACTGAAAAACATCACCACAGCATGATGCTGCCACCACCATGCTTCACCATAGGGATGGTGCCAGGTTTCATCCAAACATAACATTTGGCATTCAGGGCAAAGAGTACAATCTTGGTTTCATCAGACCAGATAATCTTGTTTCTCATGGTCTTTAGGTGCCTTTTGGCAAACTCCAAGCGGGCTGTCACATGCCTTATACTGAGGAATGGCTTCCGTCCAGCCACTCTACCATAAAGCCCTGATTGGTGGAGTGCTGCAGAGATGGTTCTCCCATCTCCACAGAGGAACTCTAGAGCTCTGTCCGAGTGACCATTGAGTTCTTTGGTCACCTCCCTGACCAAGGCCCTTCTCCCCGTTTGCTCAGTTTGGCTGGGCGGCCAGCTCTAGGTTCAGAACTTCTTCCATTTAAAAATGATGGAGGCCACTGTGTTCTTAGGGACCTTCAATGCTGCAGACATTTTTTGGTACCCTTCCCCAGATCTGTGCCTTGACACAATCCTGCCTCGGAGCTCTACGGACAATTCCTTCGACCTCATGTCTTGGTTTTTGCCCTGACATGCACTGTCAACTGTGGGACCTTAAATAGACTGGTGTGTGCCTTTCCAAATCATTCAATCAATTGATTATACCACAGGTGTACTCCAATCAAGTTGTAGAAACATCTCAAGGATGATCACTGGAAACAGGATGCACCTGAGCTCAATTTCGAGTCTCATAGCAAAGGGTCTGAATACTTATGTAAATAAGGTATTTATGTTTTCAAAATGTTAATAAATGTGTAAAAATTTCTACAAACCTGTTTTTGCTTTGTTACTATGGGGTATTCTGTGTAGATCAGTGGTTCCCAAACGTTTTATAGTTCCATACCCCTTCAAACATTCAACCCCTCTAGCACCACGGTCAGCACACTCTCAAATGTTGTTTTTTGCCATCATTGTAAGCCTGCCACACAAACACTATACAATACATTTATTGAACATAAGAATGAGTGTGAGTTTTTGTCACAACCCGGTTCGTGGGAAGTGACAAAGAGCTCTTATAGGACCAGGGCACAAATAATAATAATCAATAATCTTGCTCTTTATTTACCCATCTTACATATAAAACCTTATTTGTTAATCGAAAATTGTGAATAACTCACCACAGGTTAATGAGAAGGGTGTGCTTGAAAGCATGCACATAACTCTGCAATGTTGGGTTGTATTGGAGAGTCTCAGTCTTAAATAATTTTCCACACACAGTCTGTGCCTGTATTTAGTTATGCTAGTGAGGGCCGAGAACCCACTCTCACATAGGTACGTGGTTGCAAAGGGCATCGGTGTCTTAACAGCGCGATTTGCCAAGACAGGATACTCTGAGCGCAGCCCAATCCAGAAATCTGGCAGTGGCTTCTGATTCAATTCAATTTTCACAGAACTGCATGTTGCAATTTTGATGAGGCTCTCTTGTTCAGATATCGGTAAGTGGACTGGAGGCAGGGCATGAAAGGGATAACGAATCCAGCTGTTCGTGTCATCCATTTTGGAAAGTACCTGCGTAATTGCACACCCAACTCACTCAGGTGCTTCGCTATATCACATTTGACATTGTCCGTAAGCTTGTGTTAATTTGCACACAAAAAAATCTTACAATGATGGAAAGACCTGTGTGTTGTCCAACTTCTTAAATCATAACCTCAATTTTGTCCTGCACATTGAATATAGTTGCGGAAAGTTTCTGTAATCCTAGATTCAGATCATTCAGGCAAGAAAAAACATCACCCAGATAGGCCAGTCGTCTGAGAAACTCGTCATCGTGCAAGCGGGCAGACAAGTGAAAATGATGGTCAGTAAAGAAAACTTGAATCTCGTCTCTCAATTTAAAAAAACATGTCAATACTTTGCCCCTTGATAAGCAGTGCACTTCTGTATGTTGTAAAAGCGTTACATGGTCACTGCCCATATCATTGCATAGTGCAGAAAATACATGAGTTCAGGGAACTTGCTTGAACAATGCGAACCATTTTCACTGTAGTGTCCAAAACGTATTTCAAGCTGTCAGGCATTCCCTTGGCAGCAAGAGCCTCTCGGTGGATGCTGTAGTGTACCCAAGTGGCGTCGGGAGCAACTGCTTGCACGCGCGTTACCACTCCACTATGTCTCCCTGTCACGGCTTTTGCTCCATCAGTACAGATACCAACATGAGCAGCAGCTACGTTTGGCTACATATGGCCGTTAGTGGAACGTACGCGAGAGAGTAACGGTTAATGTGATTGGATGTTAATTATTTGACGAGGCTACCTGTATTTGACAATGTGTTGTTATATCGCTGAACACTTGATGGTTTAATTTTATTTTTGGGGCTACTCAGGCGAGAGAGAAAAACTCACCCCCATTGGTAAATATAAATGGACTGTTAGAAAATGTGAAGATTTTTTTATTTTTTTTAAATACACAGCAGAAATATTATATATATATATTTTAATATGAATCAAATTTTTATTTGGCGTACCCTCGACGGCATTGTGCGTACCCTTGGGGGTAATACCTGGTGTAGATTGATGAGAAAATAAAAAATTCAATAATACATTTTAGAATAAGGCTGTAACGTAACAAAATGTAGAAAAAGTCAAGGGGCCTGAATACTTTCCGAATGCACTGTATATGACTGAAGACATGAGCAGAATCATTTTTAACAACAGATTACAGGGTAGCCTACTCTGCTGACACTGACAAAAGATCAATAAAAACGACGTTGTCCATGTAATAGGCCTATGAGAAGGGGAGACAAAGAGAATATGACGTCCATCTAAACTGGAGGAGGCCTCCTGAGAGGGGCAGCGGTTGCATTTTGACTTCTCACTGACAGCTGCAACTCAATCATCTATTTTAGGGATGAACGATATAATCCGTGAACATATCGGAATCGGACGATATTAGCTAAAAATTCCAACATCGGTATCGGCCCGATGTCTAGTTAAAAATGGATGTCAAAGCTGCCGTGCATACCTATATATGTTTTTTTTAACCTTTATTTAAGTAGGCAAGTCAGTTAAGAACAAATTCTTATTTACAATGACAGCCTAGGAACAGTGGGTTAACTGCCTTGTTCAGGGGCAGAACGACAGAGTTTTACCTTGTCAGCTCGGGGATTCGATCTAGCAACCTATATAACATAGGTACATGACGTAATAACGGCACGTAAAATTTTGCGCTACACTTGCAACACAGCATCCCTAACCTAGCCCATAATTTCTGCTGTGTGGATCGAGCAGTCAACAAGTCCAGCAGTCATTTGAAAGAGTAAGAAAATTTCAGCGAGACAACTCAAAGGCAAAAACCATTAAAGCCAATGGTGACATTGCCCTTGACAATCAACCGTTCTCTGTCGTGGGTGATGTTGGCTTTCGCCGACTGGTCGAGCACCGGTACACACTACCAAGTGTGCTATTTTTCAGATGTTGCCCTACCGGAGTTACACAGTAATAGCGTCACTGCTATTAGCTTCATGACATACATACTATGGAACGCCATTTGCATATCAAAAAAGATACAGTAGCACTGTCAAAGCTGTACAAAAAAGTCTGCAAACAAGCAAGCACTAGCCACGAACGATGTGTTTACTAAACCGCATTGGTAATAAAGCATAATTTGTTTGACCGCAACTTCTGGGGTAGCTAGCTTTAGCTTGGTACCTAGCTAGCACCAATACAACCAGCTTGAAAACAATGACCAGTGGAAACTGCAGTCATTTTCATTATTCTTAACAATGATTTAGGAATCCTTGTGAGTAAGTATTAGCTAGGTTGCCACTTGTTGTTCGCCTATTGAATTTGAACTTCAGTTCATGAAAATAAATAGCTAGCCAGCTACTTAACCCTGTTGCCCAAAGCTAATGTTATAAGCAGCCAGCTAGCTTCATCTGGCTAGTGACGCTCGACCGGACCGGAATTATATGTTGTGAGGCTAGCCACAATAAGGATTAGGCACAATAGTGGAATTTGTGCGGTGCCTTCAAAATAAAAGCATGTCATTGACAGTGATGCAACTGAATACAAATAGTAGAATTATGCCATACTTTTATTTTGAAGGCTAACCGCAAAGTCCACTTTTGTGGCTAATACTTATTGTGGCTAGCTTCACATAGATGGGTCCGACCACCATTAATCAAATAAGAACTGTCTTATAAATTAGGGTTATTTTAGATGATGACACCTAGCTATATAGTTAGCTAGCTAACTATAGCTACTGAAACAGATTGTCGATTTGCTATGTTTTTGGGGAAGAACATTGTTTGCATCCATGAGCTAGCCATCTATATTTTTTTTAATGACCAACACTGTCAGTGCACGAGACAACTTCACAAGCATCATAGCATATGTATCGATGAATTGTTGTCACATATGAAATACGAGTGATAATGTAATCAATGTGTAATAACAATGTAAAAAATGTATGAATGCGTTAAATTATTATGTGACGTGCAGTCATATTCAGATCCTGGTTGGTCAACAAGCTTATTTGACGTGTATCTTTTTTGACACACAAAGACCCGAACGGCGTTCCAAAGAAATCCTGGTTGAGAATGGAACTACTGAAGAAATTAACAAAACAGCACAGCAAGTAAGTGAAAGACATTTTTGATTATGTTTTACTGGTAATGGGGACATACGTAAATGCCAACAAAAATTTGTTGGGGTCAGTGTGATGTCTGTGTGTGTGTAACCTTTATCTATGCAAGTCCGTTAAGAAAAAAAAATATTATTTACAATTACTGCCTACCCTGGCCAAACCTGGACAATGCTGGGACAATTGTGTGCCACCCTATGGGACTCCCAATCACGGGCGGATGTGATAGAGCCTGGAATCGAACCTGGGACTGTAGTGACGCCTCTTGCACTGAGATGCAGTGCCTTAGACCACTGTGTCTGTGTGTGTGTGTTCACTATTTAACTGTACTAGAATGCTTAAAATTGTAAATAATCTGTATCGTTTTTTTCGGCAAGGAAAATATCGGTATCTTTTTTTTGGTAAGGAAAATATTGGATATCGATGCATCACAAATCTATTTAGTTTTTGCCTTTTCCATCCGACTGCAGGCAACGCAATTTAAAACAATCCACACATTTTTATTTTGTAGGCTAGGGGAAGCTAATGATCCTCTTTGGCCAAATCATGCTTTAGTAGCCTATTTTGCATGATTTGATTTATTCCTATATAAACAGGAGTAGGCTAATTAGGCTAAATAATTTTGGCAATTTAATTCAATTGATTTAGGGAAAGCTTAGCTTCCCCTAGCCTTATGGACACGCCATCTATGAGCCTACGTCAATCTACTATCCCACATGGTAGACAATTTTACCTATTCTATTGGTCAGTTTGGAGAGAGAAATAGCCCAAAGACTCTGGGACAGTTGTGGGGTGATAGATCCCAAATTCAAATCAAAATCAAATCAAATTTATACAACAGTAGCTACATTTTAAAAAAACATTTAAAAAATCTGATGCAACACATCAGAACATTTTGCTTAAAATGTTTATAAAATATTATTCCTCAACATTATTAGAGCAGCATTGCACAGAAGGCAGTCGGTTATGCGCGAATGTATATTTGGCAACTGGAAAATGAAAGACAGTTGACAACCAATAGAACATGAGAGAAACAGGTTACTGGTTTCAATGGCATATGGAATTATTTAATTTTATTGCCACCACGGATTTTGCCTATGCTACTTTGAAGCAAGGTAAAACATGCCTCAATATATGTAGAAAAACATTCAGGTTTCAAACAAAGTAGCTTTATGTTTTCCAAATGCATACTGCCTCCAGCTCATTGCAAAGTGGTGTGACGTGCTGATGTAGCCTGCCTTCCGTTGGCAATTTGAATGGCGAATTGGAAGTGCGTTTCAATTACCAGTTGAGAAACATGAACAGTAGCTCTTTTTAAATCGT
The DNA here is from genome assembly GCF_045679555.1 of Salvelinus alpinus. Taxonomy (NCBI): domain Eukaryota; kingdom Metazoa; phylum Chordata; class Actinopteri; order Salmoniformes; family Salmonidae; genus Salvelinus; species Salvelinus alpinus. The sequence continues at coordinate 17,226,312 of NC_092095.1, forward strand.
GGCCCAAGCATTGTTTTTTTTATTTTTTACACGTGATTGCATTTAGAAATGTTGCGCAATGATTGAACTTAGAAAAGCGCTGTCTGATAAGGGCTCTGTATCTATATACTGTGAGCATGTGATTAAATTGAGATGTGTTTGTAACTGGCCTACATTCAATATGCCATGCTGTGAAAGTGGAATTAAAAATGAAAAGCTGAAATGTCTTGAGTATTCAACACATTTATTATGGAAAGCCTACATAAGTTCAGGAGTAAACATTTGCTTAACAAGTCACATAATAAATTGCATGGACTCACTGTGTGCAAAAAAGGGACCTTACAGATAAAAAATACCAGTATGGTCCCTCAGTCGAGCAGTGAATTTCAACCACAGATTCAACCACAGACCAAAAGAAGGGCTCCTTATGGTAGATGGGTGAAAAATAAAATAAAAAGCTTACCATGAATATCCCTTTGAGCATAGTGAAGTTATTAATTACACTTTGGATGGTGTATCAATACACCCAGTCACTATAAAGATACAGGCGTCCTTCCTAACTCCACTCAGGGATTTCACCATGAGGCCAATGGTGACTTTAAAACAGTTTGAGTTTAATGGCTGTGGTAGGAAAAAAACTGAAGATGGATCAACAACATTGTAATCACTCCACAATACTAACCTAATTGAGAGACAAAAGGAAGCCTATATAGAATACACATTTTCCAAAACATGCATCCTGTTTGCAACCAGGCACTTAAGTTAACCTCTTGGCACACGGATCCCTTTAACGGGATCATTTTGTAAACAACCGCTGAATTGCAGAGCGACAAATTTGAAATAAATTACTAAAAATATTTATTTTCATGAAATCACAAGTGAAATATACCAAAACACAGCTTAGTTTGTTGTTAATCCTCCTATCGTGTCAGATTTTGAAAATATGCTTCACAGCGAAAGCAATCCAAGCGTTTGTGAGTTTATCGATCACTAGACAAAACATTACTTACAGCTAGCAGCAATGTAGATTGGACACTAAAGTCAGAAAAGCAGTAAAATTAATCGCTTACCTTTGATGATCTTCAGATGTTTGAACTCACGAGACACACAGTTACACAATAAATGTTCCTTTTGTTCGATAAATATTATTTTTATATCCAAAAACCTCCATTTGGTTGGTGCGTTATGTTCAGAAATCAACAGGCTCGAGCGGTCTGGAAGGGCAGACGAAAATTCCAAATATTATCCGTAAAGTTCGTAGAAACATGTCAAACGTTTTTTATAATCAATCCTCAGGTTGTTTTTAACATAAATAATCGATAATATTTCAACCGGACGGTAAACTATTCAATAAAAGAGATAAAGAAAATGTTGAGCTACAACTTTCGCACGCATTAACTAATCAAAGGACATTCAGCTATCCACTGACGCGTTTTGATAAATCTCGCTCATTTTTCAGAATAAAAGCTTGAAACTATGTCTAAAGACTGTTCACACCCTGAGGAAACCATAGGAAAAGGAATCTTTTATCCCTTTAAATGAAGGAAAGGCAGGGATTTTTCAAAATAAAAGGCACTTCCGGGTTGGATTTCCTCAGGTTTTTGCCTGCAAAATCAGTTCTGTTATACTCACAGACAATATTTTGACAGTTTTGGAAACTTTAGAGTGTTTTCTATCCTCATCTGTCAATTATATGTATATTCTAGCATCTGGGCCTGAGAAATAGGCAGCTTACATTGGGAACGTTATTTTTTCCAAACCCCCTAGCTGCAAAAAATGTCGCAAAGCAATTCACTTTTGGTCCTGAATACAAAGTTTGGGTCAAATCCAATACAACACATTACTGAGTACCACTCTCCATATTTTCAAGCATAGTGTTGGCTGCATCTTGTTATGGGTATGCTTGTAATAGTTAACTTCTCTAGGATAGGGGGCAGCATTTTCACTTTGGATGAATAGCGTGCCCAGAGTGAACTGCCTCCTACTCTGTCCCAGATGCTAATATATGCATATTATTATTACTATTGGATAGAAAACACTCTGAAGTTTCTAAAACTGTTTGAATGATGTCTGTGAGTATAACAGAACTTATATGGCAGGCAAAAACCTGAGAAAAAATCCAAACAGGAAGTGAGAATTCTGAGGCTGGTCGATTTTCAACTCATCGCCTATTCAAATCCCAGTAAGATATGGATCTGTTTGCACTTCTTACGCCTTCCACTAGATGTCAACAGTCTGTAGAACGTTGAATGAAGCCTCTACTGTGATGTGGGGCCGGATGGGGAGGTGTTTCAGTCAGTGGTCTGGCAGAGAGCCAGTTCCTGGTCACGCGCATTCCACATGATATCGCCTTGCGTTCCATTACTTCTGTAGACACAAAGGAATTCTCAGGTTGGAACGTTATTCAATATTTATGATAACAACATCCTGAAGATTGATTCTCTACTTAGTTTGACAAGTTTATTCGACCTGTAATATAACTTTTTTAAGTTTTCGTCCGACGTTCGCCTGGACCTGCGCGAGCGTTTGGACATGGGTACTAAACGTGCTCGCAAAAGTAGCTACTTGGACATAATTAATGGACATTATCGAACAAAACAACAATTTATTGTGGAACTAGGATTCCTGGGAGTGCATTCTGATGAAGATCAAAGGTAAGGGAATATTTATGATGGAATTTCGTATTTCTGTTGACTCCAACATGGCGGAGAAATGTTGGTTATATCTGAGCGCCGTCTCAGATTATTGCATGGTTTGCTTTTTCCGCAATTTTTTTTTGAAATCTGACACAGCGGTTGCATTAAGAACAAGTGTATCTTTAATTCTATGTAAAACATGATTCTTTCATCAAAGTTTATGATGAGTATTTCTGTTATTTGACGTGGCTCTCTGCAATTTCTCCGGATATTGGAGGCATTTCTGAACATGGAACGTGGATATAAATATGCACATTATCGAACAAAACATACATGTATTGTGTAACATGATGTCCTATGAGTGTCATCTGATGAAGATCATCAAAGGTTAGTGATTAATTTTATCTCTATTTCTGCTTTTTGTGACTCCTATCTTTGGCTGGGAAAATGGCTGTGTTTTTCTGTGGCTATGTACTGACCTAACATAATCGTTTGGTGTGCATTCGCCGTAAATCCTTTTTGAAATCAGTTGGCTGGAAATCATGTTGGCTGGATTCACAACATGTTTAGCTTTAATTTGGTGTCTTTCATGTGTGATTCCATGAAAGATTGATTTTTATAGTAATTTATTTGAATTTGCCGCGCTGCATTTTTACTGGCTTTTGGCCAAGTGGAACGTTAGCATCCCACATACCCTACCTAGAGAGGTTAAGAACTGGGGCTTTTTCAGGATAAAATAAGAAACAGGGGCCTCCCAAGTGGCGCAGCAGTCTAAGACACTGCATCGCAGTGCTTGAGGAGTCATTACAGACCCGGGTTTGATCCCAGGCTGTGTCACAACCGGACGTGACCGGGAGTCCCATAGGGCGGCGCACAATTGGCCCAGCGTCGTCCGGGTTAGGGGAGGGTTTGGCCGGAGGGGCTTTACTTGGCTCATCGCGCTCTAGTGACTCCTTGTGGCAGGCCGGGCGCCTGCAGGCTGACTTCGGTCGTCAGTTGAACGGTGTTTCCTCCGACACATTGGTGCAGCTGGCTACTTAAGAAGCGCAGTTTGGTGGGTCATGTTTCGGAGGACGTATGACTCGACCTTTGCCTCTCCTGAGCCTGTCGGGGAATTGCAGCGATGAGACAAGATCAAAATTGGGGAGAGAAAGGGGGTAAAATACAGAATAAAAATTTAAAAAATTACAGAATGGAGCTAAGCATAGGCAAAATCCTAGAGGAATACCTGGTTCAGTCGGCTTTCCACCAGACACCGAGATGAATTCACCTTCCAGCAGGACAATAACCTAAAACACAAGGTCAAATCTACACTGGAGTTGCTTACCAAGAAGATGTGAATGTTCCTGAGAGGCTGAGTTAGTTTTGACTTAAATCTACTTCAAAATCTATGGTAAGACCTGAAAATGGTTGCCTAGCAATGATCAAGAACCAATTTCACAGAGCTCGAATAATTCTGAAAATAATAAATGGTCTAATGTTACACAATCCAGGTGTGGAAAGCTCTGAAACTTACCCAGAAAGACTCGCAGCTGTAATCGCTACCAAAAGGTGATTCTACAAAGTATTGACTCAGTGGTGCGAATATTTATGTGAATTACATATTTCACTTTCAATAAACTTAAAAACTTGTTTCCACATTGTAATTATGGGGTATTGTGTGTAAAAAAAAAATTTGTAATCCATTTTGAATTCAGGCTATAACAAAATGTGGAATAAGTCAAGAGGTATGAATACTTTGTGAAGGCACTGTACAAAACGAATACACACAAGCGGCAATTTAATTCCACTAAATTAAGTAAATTAACCCATAGACCGGTAAGCAGGACTGGTCAAATGTATTTACATCAACTGGTATTCCCAACAATGAATAGGCTAAAAAGCATTATGTCGCAATGGGATTTTATCCCCCGGTCAATAGGTCGGGGCCAATTTTACTTATTGGCTCAACAAAACAAACATTTAAAAAAACAGCTATTACCAGTTAACGGAAACCCTGACACACAAAAACACAGTTACAGATTGCTCTCTGTCTCCCTGTGCTGTACCTCATGTGAAGTATACCACTTGAAACCAAGCCAGACGTTTACCTAACAGATTAATCCCTGTTTACCTTCTGGCACTGCAGGCAGCAGCCTCACCTAAAAAACACCTGGGACTACTACCGCACGAGAGAGGGGGAGAGAGCTACAAAAGATCTAGCAGTAAAACGGTGTGTGATGTTTTGATGTCTCCCCACAGGCCAGGTCACAATCCTACAGCTGTGCCTCTCTCCAACACACACACACACACACACACACACACACACACACACACACACACACACACACACACACACACACACACACACACACACACACACACACACACACACACACACACACACACACACACACACACACACACACTGGCCTCCTGGTGAACCCAGAGGAACCTCCTCAGAGCCCTGTTAACCCCAGCCTGGCCCGCCCCCTCATAAAAACATAAAAAAGTATACTTCACAACATCACACACGTAGGGCTGCACAATTCATCTAAATTTAATCGAAATTGCGAGGTTGACATGTGCAATATCCATGTCGCAAGAGGCTGCAATTTTTTGAAGCCCTATAGTTTACTCTGTCATCTCTCTCCAGTCTCCCTCCCTCTCGAATGCGGCTGCTTGCTTTCCACACACACCATGCCCCGCCCCGTCACTCAAGCTGGCACAGCTGGCTGTTAGATTCACTCACTCAAGCTGAGTCTGCAATGCATGCTTCTGTTAGCTAGCCCATGCAGTCAAGAAACAAGGATGATGCTTATTCCAACTTTACTTCTTCACATCAATCCACATGTTTTCTGTATTATACTATTAGTTTGTGTATCTTTATCTACACAAACTGTTAGTTAGTCTTATCAAGCTTCACATGTGCCTAAAAAAAAGCAGCAGCCGCTAATGCTAATTGCTAACCAGCTAGCTAAGTACATTGAGCTAGAAAAGATTATGGAGCTAGGGCTAATCCTGCTGGTGGTGGTGGTGCAAACATGTTGCTTGTGCTAAGACATGTCCTGAATCAGAGAGAAATAGGTGAAGAATATTCTAAATTTTTTATCTGAATATAACATCTTTTCAAAATAAATAAAATAAAAAGTTATTCGTCACAGATACAACGGGTGTATATTTAACCGTGAAATGCTTGCTTTACGAGCCCTTCCCAACAATAGAGTTAAAAGATGATACAAATAAAAAAAGTAACACAAAAGGAATAAAATTCACAAGAATGGAGCTGTATATACAGTTGAAGTCAGAAGTTAACATACACATAAGTTGGAGTCATTAAAACTAGTTTTCTACCACTCCACAAATTTCTTGTTAACAAACTATAGTTTTGGCAAGTCGGTTAGTACATCTACTTTGTGCATAACAAGTAATTTTTCCAACAATTGTTTACAGACAGATTATTTCACTGTATCACAATTCCATTGGGTCATAAGTTTACATACACAAAGTTGACTGTTGCTTTAAACAGCTTGGAAAATTCCCAAAAATGTAATGGCTTTAGAAGCTTCTGATAGGCTAATTGACATAATTTGAGTCAATTGGAGGTGTACCTGTGGATGTATTTCAAGGCCTACATTCACACTCAGTGCCTCTTTGCTTGACATCATGGGAAAATCCAAAGAAATCAGCCAAGACCTCAGAAAAACAATTGTAGACCACAAGTCTGGTTCATCCTTGGGAGCAATTTCCAAATGCCTGAAGGTACCACGTTCATCTGTATAAACACCATGGGACCACGCAGCCGTCATACCGCTCAGGAAGGAGACGCATTCTGTCTTCTAGAGAGGAACTTACTTTTGTGCGAAAAGTGCAAATCAATCCCAGAACAACAGCAAAGAACCTTGTGAAGATGCTGGAGGAAACAGGTACAAAAGTATCTATATCCACAGTAAAATGAGTACTATATCGATATACCCGCTCAGCAAGGGAGAAGCCACTGCTCCAAAACCGCCATAAAAAAAAGCCAGACTACAGTTTGCATCTGCACATGGGGACAAAGATCGTACTTTTTGCAGAAATGTCCTCTGGTCCGATGAAACAAAAATAGAACTCTTTGGCCATAATGACCATCGTTATGTTTGGAGGAAAAAGGGGGAGGCTTGCAAGCCGAAGAACGCCATCCCAACCGTGAAGCACGGGGGTGGCAGCATCATGTTGTGGGGGTGCTTTGCTGCAGGAGGGACTGGTGCACTTCACAAAATAGATGGCATCATGAGGTAGGAAAATGATGTGGATATATTGAAGCAACATCTGAAGACATCAGTCAGGAAGTTAGAGCTTGGTCACAAATGGGTCTTCCAAATGGACAATGGCCCCAAGCATACTTCCAAAGTTGTGTCAAAATGGCTTAAGAACAACAAAAGTCAAGGTATTAAAGTGGCCATCACAAAGCCCTGACCTCAATCCTATAGAAAATTTGCGGGCAGAACTGAAAAAGCGTGTGCGAGCAAGGAGGCCTACAAACCTGACTCAGTTACACCAGCTCTGTCAGGAGGAATGGGCCAAAACTCACCCAACTTATTGTGGGAAGCTTGTGGAAGGCTACCCGAAACGTTTGACCCATATTAAACCATTTAAAGGCAATGCTACCAAATTCTAATTGAGTGCATGTAAACCTCTGACGCACTAGGAATGTGATTAAAGAAATAAAAGCTGAAATAAATAATTCTCTCTACTATTTCACATTCTTAAAATAAAGTGGTGATCCTAACTGACCTAAGACAGGGAATTATTACTAGGATTAAATGTCAGGAATTGTGAAAAACTGAGTTTAATGTATTTGGCTAAGGTGTATGCAAACTTCCGACTTCAACTGTAGCTATTTAAAGTATTTTAGGTAGATATGTGCAAGAAGGCAGGGTAAAGTAGCTAAGCATCAGGATAGATAAGAGAAACAAAGAACAGAGTAGCAGAAGCATATGAGTGTTAAAGTGTATGTGTGTGTGGGTATTTGTCTTGTGTCGTATGCGTGTGTGTGTGCGCGTATGTAGTGTGTATGTAAATGTGTGCGGGTGTCAGTGTAGTGTGTTTATATAGTCTTGTGAGTGTGCATAGAGTCAGTGCAAGATAGGGTCAGCACAGATAGTCCGTGTAACCATTAAATTAATTATTTAGCAGTCTTATGGCTTGGGGCTAGACGTGGTCTCGGAACCTGTTGGTCCGAGAGCCAATGCTCCGGTACCGTTTGCCAGACGGTAGCAGTGAACAGACTATGGTTTGGGTGGCTGAAGTCTTTGCCAATTCTTCTGTCCTTCCTCTGACACGCCTTATATAGAGGTCCTGGATGGCAGGGAGCTCGGCCCTAGTGATGTACTGGGCTGTCCGCACCAGTCCATCAAGATGCTCTCGATGGTGCAGCTGTAGAACTTCTGGATGATTGAAGAGCCCATGCCAAATCTTTTCAGCTTCCTGAGGGGGAAGAGGCGCTGTCGTGCCCTCTTCACGACTATGCGGGTGTGTGTTGACCATGTTAAGTCTGTACAATACTGTGCAGACGTATTCATTGACCTGGCCAAGGCTTTCGACTCTGTCAATCACCACATCCTCATTGGCAGACTCGATAGCCTTGGTTTCTCAAATGATTGGCTCGCCTGGTTCACCAACTACTTCTCTGATAGAATTCAGTGTGTCAAATCGGAGGGCCTGTTGTCCGGGCCTCTGGCAGTCTCTATGGGCGTGCCACAGGGTTCAATTCCTGGACCGACTCTCTTCTCTGTATACATCAATGATGTCGCTCTTGCTGCTGGTGAGTCTCTGATCCACCTCTACGCAGACAACACCATTCTGTATACTTCTGGCCCTTCTTTGGACACTGTGTTAACAACCCTCCAGACGAGCTTCAATGCCATACAACTCTCCTTCCGTGGCCTCCAATTGCTCTTAAATACAAGTAAAACTAAATGCATGCTCTTCAACCGATCGCTGCCTGCACCTGCCCGCCCGTCCAACATCACTACTCTGGACGGTTCTGACTTAGAATATGTGGACAACTACAAATACCTAGGTGTCTGGTTAGACTGTAAACTCTCCTTCCAGACTCACATCAAACATCTCTAATCCAAAGTTAAATCTAGAATTGACTTCCTATTTAGCAACAAAGCATCCTTCACTCATGCTGCCAAACATACCCTTGTAAAACTGACCATCCTACCGATCCTCGACTTCGGCGATGTCATTTACAAAATAGCCTCCAATACCCTACTCAATAAATTGGATGCAGTCTATCACAGTTTCATCCGTTTTGTCACCAAAGCCCCATATACTACCCACCACTGCGACCTGTACGCTCTCGTTGGCTGACCCTCGCTTCATACTCGTCGCCAAACCCACTGGCTCCAGGTCATCTACAAGACCCTGCTAGGTAAAGTCCCCCCTTATCTCAGCTCGCTGGTCACCATAGCAGCACCCACCTGTAGCACGCGCTCCAGCAGGTATATCTCTCTGGTCACCCCCAAAACCAATTCTTCCTTTGGCCGCCTCTCCTTCCAGTTCTCTGCTGCCAATGACTGGAACGAACTACAAAAATCTCTGAAACTGGAAACACTTATCTCCCTCACTAGCTTTAAGCACCAGCTGTCAGAACAGCTCACAGATTACTGCACCTGTACATAGCCCATCTATAATTTAGCCCAAACAACTACCTCTCCCCCTACTGTATTTATTTTGCTCCTTTGCACCCCATTATTTCTATCTCTACTTTGCACACTCACACTGCAAATCTACCATTCCAGTGTTTTACTATACTGCATTTACTTCGCCACCATGGTCTTTTTTTTGCCTTTACCTCCCTTATCTCATCTCATTTGATCACATTGTATATAGACTTATTAGCCTACTCATTACATTTCTATGATTCTAACAGATCGCATAATATATACTAATATGCTATTTATTTGCGCTAGTTGGCTGTACCTACACCAAAACTCCAGTATGTGTTCTTTATAGGTTGTTCTCCATCTTCTTTTTAAATAAGGAGCCAATTTGTTTTTCATGACTGACTATTTATTTCCATGACTGATCGAAACTAATTTTCTCATGGCTCTCTCTTGTCCCTCTGCAGCAGACATATGGCGAGCAATATGTTTGGAACATCGAATCGCAATAAAATCACAGTATCAAATCGCAACACATAGAATCGCAATACATATAAATCGGCACCTTAATTAAGCAGACCAAACACATCCCATTAATGAGAGAAAATCAGCATGGGCTAACCACAGAACCTTGTGGGATGCCAACAACCTGTGTGTGTGTGCCAATACTCGATGGGAGTACTCTCGTGAATGGAGGCTCCATGACAAGGACAGGTTTTTGCTCCAGACAAAATCAGTTACACACAACACACCTATCCTAGATAGATGATTCTTACCTCCGTTATCTGTCCTCTTGAGGGCGCCATCTTTGTGGGGGCACAGCTCACACCTCTGCAGAGAAAGGAGACAGGGGGGAAACATGGACCTTTAGCAAAACTCTTTACCATACAATTACACACAAAAATATATACAGTGCCTTCAGAAAGTATTCATACCCCTTGACTTATTCCACATTTGGTTGTGTTATAGCCTGAAATCTAAATGGAATAAATAAAACAAATGATCTCACCCATCTACACACAATACCCCATAATGACAAAGCGAAAACATGTTTTGAGAAAAATTTCATATCAGTTACACCAGCCTAATCTCGGGAGTTGATAGGCTTGAAGTCATAAACAGCGCAATGCTTGAAGCACTGCGAAGAGCTGCTGGCAAAACGCACGAAAGTGCTGTTTGAATGAATGCTTACGAGCCTGCTGGTGACTACCATCGCTCAGTCAGACTGCTCTATCAAATCATAGACTTAATTATAACATAATAACACACAGAAATACGAGCCATAGGTCATTAATATGGTAGAATCAGGAAACTATCATCTCGAAAACAAAATGTTTATTGTTTCAGTGAAATACGGAACCGTTACGTATTTTATCTAACGGGTGGCATCCATAAGTCTAAATATTCCTGTTACATTGCACAACCTTCAATGTTATTTCATAATTACATAAAATTCTGGCAAATTAGTTCGCAACGAGCCAGGCGGCCCAAACTGTTGCATATACCCTTACTCTACGTGCAATGAACGCAAGAGAAGTGACACAATTTCACCTGGTTAATATTGCCTGCTAACCTGGATTTATTTTAGCTAAATATGCAGGTTTAAAAATATATACTTCTGTGTATTGATTTTAAGAAAGGCATTGATGTTTATGGTTAGGTACAGTCGTGCAATGATTGTGCTTTATTCGCAAATGCGCTTTTGTTAAATCATCTCCCGTTTGGCGAAGTTGGCTGTCTTTGTTAGGAAGAAATAGTCTTCACACAGTTTGCAATGAGCCAGGCGGGCCAAACTGCTGCATATACCCCGACTCTGTTGCAAGAGAAGTGACACCATTTTTCCTAGTTAAATGAAATTCATGTTAGCAGGCAATATTAACTAAATATGCAGGTTTAAAAATATATACTTTGTATTGAATTTAAGAAAGGCGTTGATGTTTATGGTTAGGTACACGTTGGAGCAACGACAGTCCTTTTTCGCGAATGCCACCACATAGATTATATGCAACGCAGGACACGCTAGATAAACTAGTAATATCATCAACCATATGTAGTTAACTAGTGATTATGATTGATTGATTGTTTTTTATAAGATAAGTTTAATGCTAGCTAGCAACTTACCTTGGCTTCTTACTGCATTCGCGTAACAGGCAGGTTCCTCGTGGATTGCAATGTAATCAGGTGGTTAGATCGTTGGACTAGTTAACCGTAAGGTTGCAAGATTGAATCCCCGAGCTGACAAGGTAAAAATCTGTCGTTCTGCCCCTGAACAAGGCAGTTATCCCACCGTTCCTAGGCCGTCATTGAAAATAAGAATGTGTTCTTAACCGACTTGCCTAGTTAAATAAAAGGTTACATAAAAAAGAAAACAACATTTTTGAAACCATGTATACTTGCACTATACAAGATGGAAGGGAGTTCCATGCACTCATGTCTCTGTATAATACTGGTATGTTTACTTGAATTTGTTCTGGACCTGGGCACTGAGAAAAGACCCCTGGTGGCATATCTGGTGGGGTGAGTGTCTGTGTGTCTTTACAACCATTGAATATATATTTTGACCCTGACAGTTTACAGTCTAAGCTAACACCAAGTAATTTAGTCTCCTCAACTTGTTCAACAGCCACACCATTCGTTACCAGATTCAGCTGATGTCTAGAACTTAGGGAATGATTAGTACCAAATACAATGCTCTTAGTTTTAGAGATGTTCAGGAGCAGTTTGTTACTGGCCACCCATTCCAAAACAGACTGCAACTCTTTAAGGGTTTCAGTGACTTCATTAGCAGTGGTTGCTTATGCGTATATGTTTGAATCATAAGCATACATGGACACACATGCTTTGTTTAATGCTAGTGGCAGGTCATTGGTAAAAATAAAAAAAATCCTGAGTGGCCGAGTTACAGTTTTGACTTAAAGCTACACTGAACAAAAATATAAACGCAACATGCAACAATTTCAAAGATTTTACTGAGTTACAGTTCATATAGGGAAATCAGTCAACTGAAATAAATTCATTAGGCCCTAATCTATGGATTTCACATGACTGGGAATTAGAGGTTGACCGATTAATCGGAATGGCCGATTAATTAGGGCCGATTTCAAGTTTATAACAATCGGAAATCTGTATTTTGGACACCGATTTGGCCGATTTTTATTTTTTATTTTTACACCTTTATTTAACTAGGTAAGTCAGTTAAGAACAAAATCTTATTGACAATGACGGCCTACCCCAGCCAAACCCTAACAACGCCGGGTCAATTGTGCGCCGCCCTTTGGGACTCCCAATCACGGCCGGTTGTGATACAGCCTGGAATCGAACCAGGGTCTGTAGTGACGCCTCTAGCACTGAGATGCAGTGCCTTGGACCGCTGCGCCACTCGGGAGCCCCAACACCTTACGGCACAACGCCTCTCCCCCATGTGACCTACTTGTTGTGTGTATGTACCGTCATGTATGTGTAACTGATCGATGCAGATATGCACGCACACGCGCGCACGCACACACACACACACACACACACACACACACACACACACACACACACACACACACACACACACACACACACACACACACACACACACACACACACACACACACACACACACACACACACACACACACACACACAAAAAAAAACATGAACATGTAAAGTGTAAAGTCTTTTGTCTGTAATGTATTTTTCGTTATGTGTCAGACGCCAGTAAGACTGTCGCCATTGGCATCAACTAATGCCGTTCTTAATAAATCAAATGAGTGCCTTGTTGCAAACAGTATTTTGTAATATTTGTATTACGTACAAGCTTCCTTCTTCTCACTCTGTCATTTAAGTTAGTATTGTGGAAAAACTACAATGTTGTTGATCCATCCTCAGTTTTCTCATATCACAGCCATTAAACTCTGTAACTGTTTTAAAGTCCCCATTGGCCTCCCTGTGGGGTACAGAAGTCATTCAGAAATCATGCTTAACACTGTTATTGCACACTGAGTGAGTCCATGCAACTTATTATGTGACTTGTTAATTAAGGACTTTTTAATACTTATTGACTCAAGACATTTCACCTTTTCATTTTTTATTAATTTGTAGAAATTTTGAAAAACATAATTCCACTTTGACATATGGGGTATTGTGTGTGCAGGCCAGTGACAACAAAATCTCAATTTCATCTATTTTAAATTCAGACTAACACAACAAAATCTGAAAAAAGTCAAGGGGTGTGAATACCTTCTGAAGGCACTACATACTATAGATACACACGCAAACATGTACCCTACTCCCTTTCTCTCATACACACTCTTACACACCCAGTATTTTCAGTAATCACTGATCCAACACTATCAAATAGGTGTAAGTGGGCTTCGATGCCATAGCTCCCACATCCAGCTCTGTCATACTGTGTGGTTACTACTATGCGGAAGGGAGAGCCTAGTTGTCCCCAACCTCTCCTAAAAACACAAACCCACTATCTGCTGCCCAAGACGGTTTCCGTTTCCCGTGTGTGTGATAGAGCGAGAGTGTTGTGTGTGTATCCCTCCAGTCCTGCCCATTTCACACCAGCTACTCCCACCGGATGCCTACCATCCCTCACAAGAAAAAATAAGAAAATCCTCTTCCCGCCAATTTCTGTCCACACAATATCACAAGCGAGTATGACCGCACTGTTTAACTGTTTCTACAGCCAGGATGAGGAAAGTACAGGCAAGGATGCTGTTTTTTTCCCTATGAGAAATAGACTGTGGGGTTCTTAAGCATGTCTGATGCTACCATGGCTGACTGGCTCTGTCAGATCTTGCCACCGTGTAACATTTTACACTGTAATAACCAATGTACTACTTGTTTTGGATCCTTTAATATAAGCACCATACGGTACTCTTTGCTACCAGGTAGTTGCCAATTGTGTTGAGTACTTTGAAGTAAGTACCAAAAAGAAATAACACAATTTCCTATTAAGTACCGGCTAAATATTAGCGTAAACTGTAGTATAAAACACAGTGCTGAGAATACGGTGTTGATACTCTATTGGTCAGACTCACCACTCTGGCTGCTCTCTCCTGAGATTCACACTTCCTGCAGAACCAGGGTCCAGTGGGCACCTGCACGATGCCATAGCACGCTGCAGAGAGGACAACACTGGGTTAATACCACACACCACGATGCCATAGCAGCACGCTGCAGAGAGGACAACACTGGGTTAATACCACACACCACGATGCCATAGCAGCACTCTGCAGAGGACAACACTGGGTTAATACCACACACCACGATGCCATAGCAGCACGCTGCAGAGAGGACAACACTGGGTTAATACCACACACCACGATGCCATAGCAGCACGCTGCAGAGAGGACAACACTGGGTTAATACCACACACCACGATGCCATAGCACGCTGCAGAGAGGACAACACTGGGTTAATACCACACACCACGATGCCATAGCAGCACTCTGCAGAGGACAACACTGGGTTAATACCACACACCACGATGCCATAGCAGCACGCTGCAGAGAGGACAACACTGGGTTAATACCACACACCACGATGCCATAGCAGCACTCTGCAGAGGACAACACTGGGTTAATACCACACACCACGATGCCATAGCAGCACTCTGCAGAGGACAACACTGGGTTAATACCACACACCACGATGCCATAGCAGCACTCTGCAGAGAAGACAACACTGGGTTAATACCACACACCACAATGCCATAGCAGCACGCTGCAGAGAGGACAGTACTGGGTTATTAAAGGCAGGGATGCAAACTGGTGAGGGTCCAAAAAATATGTGCATGGAAACACGCAAAAAAACAGTATAAACTGCAGGAAAATGTGCCTATTTGCAGAGTGCGGTTGTCACATGACCAACATTCTGCTAACGACATGACACCAGGCCAAGTATCACCAGACTGAGCGGTATCACCATACCGAGCAGTATCACCACGATACCGAGTAACACCACGATACCGAGTAACACCACGATACCGAGTATCACCACGATACCGAGTATCACCACGATACCGAGTAACACCACGATACCGAGTAACACCACGATACCGACTAACACCACGATACCGAGTAACACCACGATACCGACTAACACCACGATACCGACTAACACCACGATACCGAGTAACACCACGATACCGAGTAACACCACGATACCGAGTAACACCACGATACCGAGTAACACCACGATACCACTGGGTTTAGTCAAATTTTGCCCTCAAAGTATTCATACCCCTTGAATTATTCCACGTTGCTGTGTTACAGCCTGAATTAAAAATGGATTCAATTGATGTTATTTCTCACCCATCTACACACAATACCCCATATTTAAAAAGTTCAAACGAATTATTAGAACATTTTGCTAATTTATTGAAAATTAAATATATAAATATCTAATTTACGTAAGTATTCACACCCCTGAGTCAATAAATGTTTGAATCACCTTTGGCAGCAATTAACTTTGCACATCTGGCCAACCTGGATTGTATACTATTCGTACATTATTCTTCCTAAAATGTCCTTAATCTCTGTCAAGTTGATTGTTGATTATTGCTAGACAGCCATATTCAAGTCTTGCCATAGATATTCAAGCCAATTTAAGTCAAAACTGTAACTAGGCCACTCTGAACATTCAACGTCGTCTTGGTAAGCAACTCCAGAGTATATTATCTGGCCTTATGTTTTAGGTTATTGTCCTGCTGAAAGGTAAATGTCTCTCTCAGTGTCTGTTGGAAAGCAGACTGAACCAGGATTTCCTCTAGGATTTTGCCTGTGCTTAGCTCTAGATTCTGTTTTTTTATCCTTAAAAAACTCCCTAGTCCTTGACAATGACAAGCATACCCATAACATGATGCAGCCACCACCATGCTTGAAAATGTGGAGAGTGGTACTCAGTGATGTGTTGTGAGGGCATTGCCCCAAACATAACGCTTGTATTCAGGACATGAAATTATTTCTTTGACAATTTTTTTGCAGTTTTACTTTAGTGCCTTATTGCAAACAGGATCCATGTTTTGGAATAAAAAAAATATCTGTATAGGCTTCCTTCTTCTCAATCTGTCATTTAGGTTAGTATTGTGGAGTAACTACAATGTTGTTGATCCAAGTTCTCTCATATCACAGCCATTAAACTATGTAACTGTTTTAAAGTCACCATTGGCTTTATGGTGAAAGCTGAAACATGAGCGGTTTCCTTCCTCTCCGGCAACTGAGTTAGGAAATATGCCAAACTCATCTTTGTAGTGACTGGGCGTATTGATACACCATCGAAATTGTAATTAATAACTTCACCATGCTCAAATTGATATTCAATGTCTGAGATTATATATATATATATTTAAAAAATCTATTTTCTTCTCTTTTTTTTACCCATCTATCAATAGGTGCCCTTCTTTGCAAGGCATTGGAAAACCTCACTGGCCTTTGGTTGAATCTGTGTTTGAAATTCACTGCTCGACTGAGGGACCTTACAGATCATTGTATTTGCATTTTACATTTACATTTTAGTCGTTAAGCACAGACTCTTATGCAGAGCGACTTACATTTTCATACTTTTTCGTACTGGTTCAACGTGGGAATCGAACCCACAACCCTGGTCACATGGGGTATTTGTGGGGTACAGAGATGAGGTAATCATTAAGAAAAATAATGTTAGGGCCTCCCGAGTGGCGTAGCGGTCTAAGGCACTGCATCGCAGTGCTGTGTCGCAGCCGACCGCGACCGAGAGACCCATGAGGAGGCGCACAATTGGCCCAGCGTTATCCGGGTCAGGGGAGGGTTTCGCCGTCCGGGTTGTCCTTTTCCCATCGCGCTCTAGCGACTCCTGTGGCGGGCCAGGCGCAATGCACGCTGACACGGTCATCAAGTACAGTGTTTCCTCCGACACATTAGTGCGGCTGGCTTCTGGGTTAAGCGAGAAGTGTCAAGAAGCAGCGCAGCTTGGCGGGGTTGTGTTTGAGGATGCATGGCTCTCGACCTTCGCCTCTCCCGTCCGTACGGGAGTTGCATCGATGGGACAAGACTAACTACCAATTAGATATCATGAAAAAGGGGTATAAAAAAAATATATATATATGGGTAGAACGTATTTAGGCTTACCATAACAAAGGGGTTGAATACTTATTGACTCAAGACATTTCAGCTTCTCATTTTTAATGAATATGTAAACATTTTGAAATCCATATTTCCTCTTTGACATTATGGAGTATTGTGTGTAGGCCAGTGACACAACATGTCTATTTAATCCATTTTAAATTCAGGCTGTAACACAACACAATATGGTAAAAGTCAAGGGGTGGTGTGAATACTTTCTGCACAAAAAAAACTGTCCCTGATAGTCACACCTCTACTCAATACAACACATTGAATTTAACATCACACTTTCTACTGTATAATAGAAAAGGCTACTGCAGAAAAGATCTGATCTGCTCATATCAAAAGGCCTGCCGGTGATTGGGCAGGAGGAATATTTAATGCATAATGATCTGCATGTTCATTGTGGCAGTAAGGACCTATATGAAACCATCTTTAACCTACTATTCAGATAGCCTACAGACTCTCCCTTCCTCACACACACACTCTTGCTCACTAACTTATTCCCTCTCCCACACACACCACTCTCTCATTACCTCACATACACACAGCTCTCCCAAAAGTTAGGCACCAAACAAAAATGTAAAGATCACCAGAAAAAGCTAGTCATTTTTTATTCAGGTTTAGCTTAGAATTACATTGATTAGGCATATGCATCCAAACTTTGGAGCATCTCTTTGAATTGGCTATCTATCCCATTTCAGTTCTCCCATTGCATAGCCATGTTGTTAGCTAGCTAGCCAGGTAACATGACTAAACAAGGTTAGTTTGTTATAGAACCAAAAACTCATGGCCCAAGACATGGTTTATACAACTAAATAAAAAAATATATTCGCACTTCTCTTTTATAACTCAATGGATAGTTATTTTACAGATCTTCATGATTTACCTGGATTACCTATTTCAAGATCAAAACAGGGAATAGTGCAAATGGTGCCAGATCTGGCTGACACCTCCAGAGGTGGACATTGATGTATTGTGTCCTGGTAGACCGTGCTACAACGGTAAATCACTTGACATAACATGGACGTTTTTAATAAAGACATGTTATAGGCAGGAAACATATATATATATATATATTTTTTTTTAATGGCATGGTACTAGATGAACGTGTCCGATAAAAAAAAAACTTTGCTTTCTGTTTCTAAACATTTTGCAACAGACTGCCAATGTGCCAGCCCGGTGCTCTACTGAACATAACCCAGGTGTAGCCTATACACCAAGCTCATGGGAGTATTTCCCCTATTGGCACTAAATCGTGGTCACCACTGAGTCTGAACATGCTGCACTCCAGATACCTCTGCCGTCCTCTCAGATTATCTCACATCTGACTGACTCACGTAATCCACTTTAATGAACAGAGATAATCCACTGACGATAAAAAGGGTATTGTTATGCTGTCTATTGTTGGGGACAGAGGGGTCAGTTACAACGGCGTCAGTGTGTTGATTAGCTATTGATTAATTCACATGTAAAACATATAGGCTGTGTTTAATAACATGTACAAATAGGTGTGTTTAGTTTATGTATGTTTTGGGGCGGCAGGTAGCCTAGTGGTTAGAGAGTTGGACTAGTAACCAAAAGGCTGCAAGATCAAATCCCCGAGCTGACATGGTAAAAGTCTGTCGTTCTGCATTTGAACAAGGCTTTTAAACCACTGTTCCTAGACCGTCATTGAAAATGAGAACTTGTTCTTAACTGACTTGCCTAGTTAAATAAAGGATAAAAATAATAATAATAATTTTTTCTGTAATGTCTTTTTCGTTATGTGTCGGACCCCAGGAAGACTACCTGTGGCTAGCTAATGGGGATCCCAATCAGATCTAAATATGTGTATGAAGACATATATTCAATCACATGACAACGATCAACAATAAAAAATAAAATTACTGGGCAGTTTTTCTGTCTCACAAAGCCAAAATCACCAATATTGACTGTGTCGACTGGATACCTAGTTCTGATTGTGACTTTGTCAACAGAATCTGAGTGACGTTGACATTGTTGTTTGGGTCAGTGTATTACAGACAAACTTGGTACACAGGTTCATTCTGTCAAACTCAGTAGCTAGCTAACAATATTTTGACAACATACTGTAGCTAGCTAAATACTTCACCGCGTGGCACTATTGTTTACAAAACCTATCTAGGGGGGAAAAAACCATTGGGGAAATAATGTGATTTGCTTGCGGGAAATCATTACGGATAAAACGTTAACTAGTGTGGTAAGACAAATTAAGTAACATGTTAACGTTAGTTAGCTAGTTTGAGCTATGCAATGCCATTTCAACGAATTGTATAGCCAGGCTACACAGCCAATGTTAACTACAGAAATCCTTCCTTGCAGATTGTAACGGGCTAACGTTCATGTGATGGCCCATTAGCCTTACATGGTAGGTAACGTTACTGTTTCGCGTAGCAGAATTTTCGACCAACCTGAACTTGGCAATACTGTACTATCTTCGTTCTCGATTTGACCAAACATGTATCAAACAGTACATATCCGTAACGACTAATGGAGCATCACATTAGCCTGTTACAAGCTGTTAGCTATAAAAAATACTACCCATCTAGCTAGTTAACGTTAGTTAGCTAGTTACCTTAGCCAACTTCATACCTACTAGATAGGAAGGCTAATTGGCTAGATAGGTTATGACAAACGCGCAAACAGTCGATTGGATATAACTAGCTAACGTTACAGTAACTAGCTATAACCTTGCTTATTAGCTATTGTACCTAGCAAAATGAGTTAGCTTAGCTAGCTAATGTTACTAGCTAGCTTCCTGGCAGACCATCAACCGCGCTACCTAGCCTGAGCTAGTTATCGGATGTTCGTCAAGCAAATTCCATGTTTAATGTTTTGGATTTTATCCAGTGTTTACCTTGATGGACTGCAACATTGCAGCCGTGACCGTCACAGTATACTAGAGGGTTTTCTGCCCAGCCTCTCTCGTCTGAGCACACGCAGCAACCTCCAATCATCTCCTTCATATTATTCGCCAAGAAGTCGTTGTCCGCTGCCAGGCACAGCTCGCCGGAGACCATTTACGGAGAAAGTGGACATACGAAGACAACAAAGATGCGC
The DNA here is from genome assembly GCF_045679555.1 of Salvelinus alpinus. Lineage (NCBI taxonomy): Eukaryota > Metazoa > Chordata > Actinopteri > Salmoniformes > Salmonidae > Salvelinus > Salvelinus alpinus. The sequence continues at coordinate 17,246,739 of NC_092095.1, forward strand.
CGAAACCTTTGCAGAAGTTCCTCATCTACCCAGTGTGACAGCGCTTTAGGTCTCACTTGGTCGAAAGATCATGTTTTAGTCGTGTTTACATTCCGTTTTGACACCGTATTTTTTCCACTTTAGTGAAGGTTACACACATCGCGAGCAAGATGAAGCGGCCCGTCGGGAAGTGGAAGTGCGTAAGCACGCACGGCGCGTGACAAGTCAGAAAGGATGGATACGATTTGCTCAGAGAGTGTTACCAATGTGCACGGCGCCATTTTGGTTCCAAATGGCCTTTTAAAACGAATGTGTTGTGAAGGAAACTGCTTGGAAACTTTGTAACAGTACAATGCTTGGTTGTTACAAATGACGATTGACTATTGTCAACATTGTATACATCAACATGAGTTATTTACAAATATGAATTAAGTTATTATAACAAAAACATGAATGAATATTACTCCATTGTTTATGTAGGCTGTTGTTGTCATCTGAGACTTTGTAAATAGCCTTTAGATGTAGCCAAGGTCTATTTAAAGTCATATTTAGAAAACCTAGACATAATTTTGCTCTCAAAGAATATACTGTCATTTATTGAGCACTAGGACATTGTAACTATGGAAATAAATGCTATTTGCATATGAAAATGTCATGGTTCCACACTATAGTAGCCTATGCACATCTGACAGTGTGCCTTTACATTAGGCCTAAATAAAACATAGACTTGTCTGTTTGTGCCACTGTCATTGCCTTTCAATGTCATTTCACTCTCTTTTTTCCCTCTCTCTCTCTCTCTCTCTCTCTGTGTGTGGGGGGGGGGGGGGGAGTGAATGTGAATGTGTGTGTGTGTGTGTGTGTGTGTGTGTGTGTGTGTGTGTGTGTGTGTGTGTGTGTGTGTGTGTGTGTGTGTGTGTGTGTGTGTGTGTGTTGCAAAATGGAATAAGGAATAGGCCATGTGAGAGAAATGTGTGTGGAATTACTCTGGCGTTCGAAAGAGTATTACTCTCAAACATTGTTGCTTGAATTTTCAGTTAGAGAAAAACTTGGAAGGCTATATAAGCCTAGCTACATACACCATGAATGGAGCTGAAATAATCTATACTCTGAATTGTGGATGTTTATTTTACTTATTTATTTACTTGGTTTTTATTTCTCTTTTCTAACGCCTATGCCTATGACACTTGTGTTGTCTTTAATTCGTGAAACACTCAACAGTTAGATTATGAGCTAAATTAAATCCGAAATAACCTATTAACTGTTATCTTTAAAGAACACATCTGGGCATATCAAATTAAGACTTGTTTTTGCAATTTTTACTTATATTAATGAACTCAATAAATTGCTTCCACTTTACACAATAAATGAAAACGTGAAATGCAAAAGCACGCATCTAAATAAAATTGCACTTCACTTTTGTTTTAAAACCTTGTAATGACATAATCTTGGTTGAATCATTCAGAGAAGCTGCACTCTGCAACAAGCAACATGCATGGGTTTGCCAGCCGCTTGCGTCACTGTCTGCGAGCCCTCAGAATTCTCCCGCTCCCTCCCGGTTTGGTTTCCAGAGAAACGTAATGACTTGCCAATAATGCGCGAGAGCACACGAGCGTCCTCCGTGTAATATGGAGAGCGAGATGTCCCCGGGAGGGGCTCCCTATTGTTGGCTTTAATTTCAAATTGCTCAAATGCTCCAGTCCACAAGGCACCGCAAAAAAACAAGGATAAAAAGGGGAAGAGAGGGAAAGAAAAAAGGAAAAACAGGGAATTGTGTGTGGCAGGGGAAAACCTATTAGAGTTGGCGAGAACAAAGGGAGGCGGGGGGGTGGGGGCAGCTGTCGGAGGGTTGGAGGCTACTGAAACACTGAAATAGCAAATTATTTTTACAACTTGCACTTGATTAAAGTCTAAGTCTGCCCGTACATGTGCTCTCTTCGTGCTCAAAGAGAAGAGGGCCCGTGCATTGGCGAGATAAAATTACCTCTGCGCTGCTTCCTATTAAAATGTAGTGCCTCTATAACGGATTTACTAATGGAAACTACGGAGGTAATTTGTAGGCTTCCTTTTAGAGTGACGTGCACTGCTGAAAGGGGTCAGTGTCAAATATATAGGAAGAAAACTCATATAGGCCTATAACAAACATAGGTCTAATATATCACATAGGCATGGTAATAACCAATGTTGCACAAAATAGTAGGCTAACCTTAGGCCAATGTAGCATGCACATATGAAATTAAGTTGTGTAATTTCTTAGGCCTATAGCCTATAGGCTAATCCACTGCACAACATTGCAGTTACTTTTGGTCATGAGCCTATACAACTCAATAACTTTGGTAGCCTACTCGATTGAACTGTGAATATCCTCAATATTTAAAATTCCTAACTTGGAAATATTGGCTATATTTTGGAAATTATTTTTCAATGTATTTTAGAAAATAGCCAACTGAACTGTAATATCTTCTTGCATCAACATCATATGAACTCCCTCACAACTTGTAAAATGTATTTGGGTGTTCCACAGCTTATATGACATGTTGTTTGTTGTGGACATGGTTGGCGTTTGGGACGTGGGGTTGAGCTTGTGAGCAGAGCTGATGACTGATTCATGAGACTTGCCGCTTTGCAATCGGCACAATAGGTAGCCTCTCTCATGTTTCGCCCTGACCTGCCCAATTTTATCTCCACTGATGTAGTAGGCCTACACTTTAACGGTTAAATAGAGTGAGAGAGATATGTTAACATATGTTTCCCATGCCAATAAAGCCATTGAATTGAATTGAGAAAGAGAGAGAGAGAGTGTGTGTGTGTATGTGTGTGTGAGAGAGAGAGAGAACTTCTGTGAGTGTACTGTTAATTTTTGTTGTTTATTTCAATTTTGTATATTATCTACTTCACTTGCTTTGGCAATGTTAACATGTGTTTCCCATTCCAAAAAAGCCCTTAAATTGAATCGAAATTGAGGGAGAGAGAGAGAGAGAGAGAGAGAGAGAGAGAGAGAGAGAGAGAGAGAGAGAGAGAGAGAGAGAGAGAGAGATGCAGACATTTCTGCATCTGAAAAACGGTCCTTCCCGTCAGTATTTTCTGTCAATCAGTGCCACTCGGATCCAAAGTCAGATAGAAGTTTGAAACTATTGTTGTTGATATCTTGGATCTAATATCAGATGTTATATATTTCTCGTTCAAGTTGTGCACGTTTAGAATATTATTTATGATGAAGGCTATAGTATTTGTCAGGGTCAGGAATTTATTGTTTAGAAAATCGACAACATAGCAGAAACAGTTGTCCTGACTCCAAACTGCTGCCCCTGCCCCTGACAACGTGAAATGTAACCCTTTCATTGGAGAAAAACTCTAAACGAATTTACCCCATTCACTCTAAGACAATGCCACTAAAAATAAAGGTTCTTCTTTGTGTTTACACTTGGCCTATATGTTTTTAACCGAATTAAGTCAACCACATAATTATAGCTTTCCTGTCTTTGTCTTTACACACCCCTTTTGTATCGCTTGTTACATTTCATTAACTGTACCTTTTGGGCTTATGCTCAATGACTGGGGTAAATAGTTAGAAGCCTAAATATTTTTTTCAGCTTAAAAATGTACAATATCAGTTGTCAGTGACAAAATAAAAAACACTTGTAATAAAATGTTTAATGTTGTGTGAAAGAAATTGGGAAATCAGAAAATAATAAATATGCATTTTGATAGGCTGCTTTCAAAGTGTATTTTAATTGGGCAGCGTTTGGTAGGCTGCTTTCAACGTGTATTTTAATTGGACAGCGCTTGGTAGGCTGCTTTCAACGTGTATTTTAATTGGACAGCGTTTGGTAGGCTGCTTCCAACGTGTATTGTAATTGGACAGCGTTTGGTAGGCTGCTTTCAGCGTGTATTGTAATTGGACAGCGTTTGGTAGGCTGCTTTCAAGGTGTATTGTAATTGGACAGCGTTTGGTAGGCTGCTTTGAAGGTGTATTTTAATTGGACAGCGTTCGGAAACCAGCACTGGATGTTTATATGGATGTGCATACCGCTCCACTAAAGGCATTTGGAAAACACAATTTACTACCAATGAGTTGTTGTATTAAATATGTCCTCCTGTCCTCACACTTTGTCTTCTACTTCAGACAAATGATAGCCAACGGTATCTGGCAGTATTCTGTTCAGTCGAGAGATTGGTTATTAGCACGGGCAAAGACCATAGGCTACATTAAACCAACATTACATGACAGCGTGGCTGTCCTGTTTCATACGACACTCATGGTGATGGGGGTTGGCTTGCATGCGGCCTGGAGGCCTATGGGCTGTGGGGATTAAGTGGGAAACCCGAAGGCTCCACAGAGTAAAGACCTATAGACAAGCTTCCACTCCGTGGAATACGAAGGAACAGGTTTGCAAAACAATTGTGTAATCGAACTCTAAATAAGAAAATACGCTACGTTGCATATATATTTATAAAATATTATAAAAAATTACCAACCCCAAAAAGTGAATACATTTTTTTTATTTTTGTTTAATATTGAGCAAATAATTGGTCTATTTAATGTCTAGGCTATGTCACATTTCGTACAATTATGTCCCATGCAGGCAAAATTGTACAACTTTCACACTGTTGATGTGGGAAACCTTCTCTCTAGTTGAGAACTAAAACAAAACTGTGGATGGGCAATCGGATCTACACATGGGGAGACTTACCCTGAACCAGATAACCTGGAAGGTAAACCAGGTTGAGATGTGAGAAACAACTCCACCAACTCCAAGGTCTACTGCACGTCTCTCTCTCTCTCTTTTTTTTTTTTAACAATTCAATTTAAGGTCTTTATTGGCAAGGGAAACATATGTTAACATTGCCAAAGCAAGTGAAATATATAATAAACAAAAGTGAAATAAACAATAAAAAATTTACAGTAAACATAACATTACAAAAGTTCCAAAAGAATAAAGACATTTCAAATGTCATATTATTTCTATATACAGTGTTGTAACGATGTGCAAATAGTTCAACTACAAAAGGGAAAATAAATAAACATAAATATGGGTTGTATTTACAATGGTGTTTGTTCTTCACTGGTTGCCCTTTTCTTGTGGCAACAGGTCACAAATCTTTCTGCCATCTCTCTCTCTCTCTCTCTCCATTTAACCGTTAACGTGTATTAAATTCAAAGGGCTTTATTGGCATGCGAAACATATATTTACATTGCCAAAGCAAGTGATATAGATAATAAACAAAAGTGACATAAACAATAAAAAATTAACTCACAAAAGTTCCAAAGGAATAGAGACATTTCAAGTGTCATATTATGGCTATAGTGTTGTAACGCTAAGGAAGCACCTGAGAGAGACGAGAGCTTTTCTTTCTCTTCCGGGGGAGCGGAGAGGAGACCGTGGGACAGCGGGGGAGGAGCGGGGGAGGACCATCATCATTAGGAACACTCCTTGAATGAGTTTGGGCGCATTTGCGTTAGGCTCTTCCACCCTCCACAAGTTTCTGTTAATAACAACTATTCAATTGATGTATCTGCATTGACAGAGTGGGTTACCAGGTATAGCCATCCCATCTCCACATTTAGCCTAGTTGGATATACTTTTTCTATGTCACGTTTTAGGGTATATACCTACTTTTCGTCAAGATTCGACGTTTACATTTCGTGTAGCCTGCATTGCTATAGTCAGATTTAGGCAACGTCCCTCTTCCCAGATTTTCTTGTTTCAAGCCTATGTGTTTCCCAAATCATAGTTGACGTGGGTAGAGTAAACATAAACACTACCCGTCTGGTCCTGCCACTCCTCTGCAGCCGACCTCGGTGTGTTCTATCCCCGTCAGAGTGGCAGAGGAACGTCGCTATATAACCTCAGGCCTGGAGGATTATTTCATACATTTACATGTCAGTCATTTAGCAGACGCTCTTATCCAGAGGGACTTACAGGAGCAATTATGGTTAAGTGCCTTGCCCAAGGGCACACCGACAGATGTGTCACATAGTTGACTCAGAGATTCGAACCAGCAACCTTTCAGTTACTGTCCCAACGCTCTTAACCACTAGGCTACCTGCCGCTCAATAGGGTCATACACCATCCATACACACAGCACATTTCCTCATGGTAAGACCTATTGGCATCCTTTGGAATTATTTATTGCTTTTATTGATAGATACAACATTTTAGCTAAACTACATATAGGCTAGCCTATATCCCTGTTCATAAATGACATATAGACAGTGTACATTGTGTGTGCTCTGATTTGATATGTTTAAGATTTTAAAGACATTTGGATGCAACAATTATTTTGTTAAAATGTTACCAAAAAAATCGTACAAATGTTAGATCAAATAGTCACATTTTACTTCTACATTTTAAGTAAAATAATCCTGCTGCAATTAAAACTAGATTCCCACTATAGTCCTATATCTATCTCTCCACTGGCAATGAAATACAGAAGCCAGCTATATGTTAATGTCTATATTTGATTGTAATTTATATACAATTATTGCATAGGACTAGGCCTATATTAAATTACATTTTGTATCAAATATACTATTTATTCACTAGGTCACTACCCACTTCATAATTGTAAATAGTGTAATACAGTCCATTATTAATTCCTCTCTTATTACTTAAATTACATGTTATATTTAATTGACTATTTTTATTGTTATTATTGATTAATGTACTGCATTGTTGAGGGAGCTAGCCCAGAAGCATTTCGCTGCACTTTTTATACCTAATGTGAACTCTGTACGTGACAAATAACATTTGATTTTAAATAAATTACTTATTTTAAGTAGCCTAGAATATCATGATGGGGCTATTAAGCTGTTAGATGTGGTATAAATGATGGGCTTGGACGTAATGAGTGAGTTGCGGTGGTGTTGGCGTGCTGTAACCGAGGCTACATGTTGAGCTTTCCTAAAAACATGAGAAAGTAAAAAACAAGAAATGCACACGAAATGACAACGTGTTTAGGCCTAGTAGCCTTTACACGAAAACTCATTTTTGTGTGAAATGAAACTCCTTCCAAAACTTGTGCCATACACGAAATGTCGAGGGAATGGGTCATGCTTAGCTCTGACAATAATTCACATTCCACACATCTACAGGAGCAGAGTAGATGCCTCAGACACTACAGTGGCAACAGCCTGCATACCTGTTGGACATGCATGCTCTCTCCTCTTTTCTACGCTCCTATCCTCTCCTCTCCTTACTGGTGCCTTTCTGGTTGCCTGGAAAGGAGCATTTCCTCTTGCTCTGCTTGTGTAACGCCAAGGCACAGGAAAACACAAGCAGACACAACATGGTGGGCTGCACGGTGGGGTGAGGGGTGAACACAGCCCACCCCCCACCCCCAGCTCACACTTCAGGCTCAGGTTGCATGTAAAATCGCATTCTTAGGGGGATCGGACCCAAGGAATTCATTTGTTTTGGCACGGCTAGTGAATTTGAACCGTAAAAAGCATACTCTCCGCAAGTGGTTCGAGCAAGTGTCTCCATTAAACTCAATGCAAAACAAATGACATGGAGCAGGGTGTGGGACAGGGACATGTTTAGTAAAACACCACGAGTTGGGTGTTAGAGAAGCAAGTTGGTTTAAAGGGTTTAAGGTTGTTGGATTTCAGAGTTTGGGTTCTAGTGTGAAGCCCTCCCCTCCGCACTTCAAACCACGGGTTTTGCTTTTCCAAAAAAACTACCGAAACATGAACTATAGAGTTATTATTCCATTATTTAATTATGGTTGAAGGATTTCCGTTTTGCGGTGTGGTTTTCACACATGGGAAACACACACACAAACATAGGCCATAATAGAATAGCCTGCCCTCACACCAACACTGTTTGGGACGTTTTAAAGTCTTGTCCTCAATATTTCCATGTAGGCACACCGTAAGAAAATATATTGAGATTCAGTCACAATGATTCGTTTTATCTAGCCAAGTCAACTAAACTTGCCAAATGTATTTAATAAAGTTGAACTAGCAAAAACAATGTGTTTACTCAACTTATGAAATCAAGCTAAGAACTACGTGTTTACTCAACATAGAAATTCATAACCAATAAGGCAAATCAACTGAAGCAACATAACAACAGTGTTGACTGAAATTGTCAAGTTCAGATAACTTGTATTTATTTCCTGGGGGTGGGGCTCATTACAATAATAGCCAGCAGTTAATTATTACATTTACATTTTGGTAATTTAGCCATTCAATGGAGGAAGATAAACAACCACATGTAAAAAGTAACAAGTAAAACGTTTATTTAACCATTACTGAGAATGCTTTGTAGCTAAAGTGTTCTGTTGGTTGGTTGACATTACTGAGTGCACTGCCAGTTTAGAAACTGGCGAAAAAGCTCGCAATGAGCAGTAGACAGATGGGAACATAAGGTTCTCTACTGAAATCTCTATTATATCATTTCAAAGACTTAGTCGGTTCTGAAATGTGTCCTTTTCTAAGTAGTTGGTTCAACTGTATAGGAAGTTGACAGGACATGCAATTTTAAGGCAGCCAGGTTATAAACATTGGTAAGTTAAAACAACTAAAAGTTGTGTTTTTCTGCCTATCAAATACTTGTCCTCTCCACTTGGTAATTTGTCAAAACAACTTGAGTAGCTTTGTCAGGACAACTAAAAAAAACTAAAAGTGACTAAAAGTATCAAGTTCACTCAACAAGTTATTAAATCCACGTTTGTCATTTCCACTTACTTAGGTTGACGTTAACATGACATTTTAATGCAGCCTGGTAACAAACCTTTGTAAATTGAATCAACAAATATATTTTTTACAGTGCATAATTTGATATAGAAACTGCATTTATGTGCATAATGGAACGTCGATGTGTGTTGGGTTATCCCTTCGAGTACACACAAAAGCCTATTCTACTGGCCCATATATATTTGTCAATGTATCACTCTGCATGTATATCATAAAGACTACCCGAGTGCAACCACATAGCCTACTGTAGTCTATAAAGGCCCAGAAAAGTGTAAACGAGAGGGAAACATTACTCTTGTTCTTTGTTCCTCATTGTTTTCCTGGAAGAGCGCGGACACGTGTGTTTGTGTGTGTGTGTGTGTGCGTGTGCGTGAGCGTGCGTGAATGACTGAGTGTGACTGTGTGTGTGTGTCCTCTTACCTTCCACTCGCTGTAATCCGCCAATCTCCTCCATCAAACCTCGCGCTCAGCCATGTCCTCGCCAAAAGCACGCGTGCACATTACAACAAACATATCTATCCGCACGAGTGATGAATGTGCGCCCCGGGAAAGGCACGAGGCTAGTCTACCGGTCGGGCCGCGGTATTCCCCCGGTATTATAGAGCCTCCATGTAGCACGCTGCTGTAGCCTCCGCTCTGGAACCCTTGTTGGTGAGTCATTTGCACTCGTCCGGCCGGCTGGGCTAAGCTCAGGGGGAAAGAGAAGAGAGGGACCGAGTGGGCTCCTCTCACAATGGGCCGGAGAAACGCAGGCAACACCAGACGCAACTTCTGAATAGCCTGTAGCAGCTGATGGGAATATCGCTGTTAAATACCGAAGTGCAACACAAAACGAAGAAGCAGCCCAAAAGTTTAGCTTATATGCAAACAAAGTGTAATGGTACAAATGCATGGTACATTTAAAAAAATAATAATAATCAAAACGTTGGTTATTCACTCCCAAATACCTAGAGCAAGAAAATACCCAGCTGCAACGGGGAGGCTAAGAGCACAGGGGAATAGCACCGACCATAAACAAACAGGCCTACGCAATCCATTATTTTAGGCTTCAAAATATTGTATTTGTTGTATTTTGATTAATTCTTTTAGGCTATTAACTTCTTTAAAATGTTGGCCAGTAAATCTAAAAAGGATGCGCTGTAGGCTATCACATCTTCTGAAATGAGGCAAATGAAGTTCACAGTAATTTACCTTATTAAACACATAAGCCTAATTATAGAATAATGCATCAAGTGTGTATAGCCTACAACATGAGAAATATATATATATATTTACACATTTTAGTCAGCTGGTTGTATGGGTTAGGTAAAGGGTTAAAATGTAGCCAAATAAATACAACAATTACAGTCTACTTTGTACATTTTTTTTATTGCCCTTTAGGTTGATCCGATGGGCACGTGATATTCACCCAGTTTACATGTACGTGTGTGTGTGTGTGTGCGTTTTGCATCATCACACCGTTTAAATATCTGTTGTATGACATAAAATGCCATGTTTTACCATTGATTCATTCAGGGAACGTCCATAACGTGTAGAAATTCAAGTAAATGTAAGGAATTTGTAGAATATAGAATGACGAGTAGTGGGCTAAAAATCATAGTGTCAATTACTGCACCATTTTTGATACCCCTATAAATTATTCCTCACAGCCCCTGTGAACCTTTATTTTTGTTTTATTCATAAAAGGCTCGTTAACCTTTTGGTTACGACAGAAATGATGGTTATGAGAGCTAAAATCGTTGTGTCCAATCAGACTAGATTTATGATGTTGGCCTGGAAACCCTGTGATTTGCTCTATGCCTGCATTCCCTCAATGTTGGAGATACAGTGATAAGCACTGACGTAAACGGATTACAGACAGGCTTTTATATGTATGTCTGTCTGGCAACTTCTTCAGGATGAGTGAGAATTGAGGAGATGTTCTGAACGGGGCAGTGATGACGATGAAGATGTCTGTATGACGTATTGATGAAACTATGAACGTAACTATGAACGTTTTTATCAGTGCAAACCACATGATCTATGTGTAGCGAATAATACACATACCGTCCAACCGAATATTAGGCCTATAGTAAACCCGCGGATCACAGCTCTTCTCCCCGGCTCTCCTTGGCCCTCCGTGGCGTGGGCTAGGGAAGATAGGTCGAGCCGTAATCCCCAGGCCTCAGGTTGGTGGAGCTCAGCTAACAGGACCCTTCTCCTTTGTCCATCAGATGGCAAAACAAATATCCACACAGTGCAAACGCTGTAGAATAGCCTACTTTATGCATGATAACTCGGTTCACTGAAGATGGTACAATTGGGAAAAGTAATGATGTGGGCTGGGTTGGATTAGACCTGCCACACACACACACTGGTGAATCGCTATGAAATAAAATGTCATATTTTCAAAAGGACAAATATCTCATACTGCCTCCTATCCCAATAGTGCCGAGCTGTTGGTGTTTCCTCTTCGCGTCCGTACACACTTACTACATATAGGCGACACACACACACCTCAGGTAAAACCGCGAGCACAACGCGAAATCGTCCCAACGACGATGCGTAAAGTTCAGCATCGATAATATTGTCAGGCCATTTGGCCTCCCGACTCTGCGGCCTGTTGACACCGCTCAGCCCTCCCTCCCAGCAGGGAGTTACAGGCTGGGATGTGCTTCAACTTGTACCTCGCCCTGGATCACAGGCTGCTAAGTAAACACACGTAAATTCATGTGCAATAGTGGTTTAGAAGCGGCTAACGACTTGATGATAATATACAGTGGGGAGAACAAGTATTTGATACACTGCCGATTTTGCAGGTTTTCCTACTTACAAAGCATGTAGAGGTCTGTAATTTTTATCATAGGTACACTTCAACTGTGAGAGACGGAATCTAAAACAAAAATCCAGAAAATCACATTGTATGATTTTTAAGTAATTCATTTGCATTTTATTGCATGACATAAGTATTTGATCACCTACCAACCAGTAAGAATTCCGGCTCTCACAGACCTGTTAGTTTTTCTTTAAGAAGCCCTCCTGTTCTCCACTCATTACCTGTATTAACTGCACCTGTTTGAACTCGTTACCTGTATAAAAGACACCTGTCCACACACTCAATCAAACAGACTCCAACCTCTCCACAATGGCCAAGACCAGAGAGCTGTGTAAGGACATCAGGGATAAAATTGTAGACCTGCACAAGGCTGGGATGGGCTACAGGACAATAGGCAAGCAGCTTGGTGAGAAGGCAACAACTGTTGGCGCAATTATTAGAAAATAGAAGAAAATAGAAGAAGTTCAAGATGATGGTCAATCACCCTCGGTCTGGGGCTCCATGCAAGATCTCACCTCGTGGGGCATCAATGATCATGAGGAAGGTGAGGGATCAGCCCAGAACTACACGGCAGGACCTGGTCAATGACCTGAAGAGAGCTGGGACCACAGTCTCAAAGAAAACCATTAGTAACACACTACGCCGTCATGGATTAAAATCCTGCAGCGCACACAAGGTCCCCCTGCTCAAGCAGGCGCATGTCCAGGCCCGTCTGAAGTTTGCCAATGACCATCTGGATGATCCAGAGGAGGAATGGGAGAAGGTCATGTGGTCTGATGATTCAAAAATAGAGCTTTTTGGTCTAAACTCCACTCGCCGTGTTTGGAGGAAGAAGAAGGATGAGTACAACCCCAAGAACACCATCCCAACCGTGAAGCATGGAGGTGGAAACATCATTCTTTGGGGATGCTTTTCTGCAAAGGGGACAGGACGACTGCACCGTATTGAGGGGAGGATGGATGGGGCCATGTATTGCGAGATCTTAGCCAACAACCTCCTTCCCTCAGTAAGAGCATTGATGATGGGTCGTGGCTGGGTCTTCCAGCATGACAACGACCCGAAACACACAGCCAGGGCAACTAAGGAGTGGCTCCGTAAGAAGTATCTCAAGGTCCTGGAGTGGCCTAGCCAGTCTCCAGACCTGAACCCAATAGAAAATCTTTGGAGGGAGCTGAAAGTCCGTATTGCCCAGCGACAGCCCCGAAACCTGAAGGATCTGGAGAAGGTCTGTATGGAGGAGTGGGCCAAAATCCCTGCTGCAGTGTGTGCAAACCTGGTCAAGAACTACAGGAAACGTATGATCTCTGTAATTGCAAACAAAGGATTCTGTACCAAATATTAAGTTCTGCTTTTCTGATGTATCAAATACTTATGTCATGCAATAAAATGCTAATTAATTACTTAAAAATCATACAATGTGATTTTCGGGATTTTTGTTTTAGATTCCGTCTCTCACAGTTGAAGTGTACCTATGATAAAAATTACAGACCTCTACATGCTTTTTAAGTAGGAAAATCTGCAAAATCGGCAGTGTATCAAATACTTGTTCACCCCACTGTATGTGTGTACTGTGTAACACTGAAGCAGATACGAGCAGTCGGGAAAGGCAGGTTAAATTGTGGATTTCTTTCTGTGGAGGTGAGAGTGGAGTTCTTCCCTTAATAATATGACTGAATCATACATTGAATAGGGTAAATCATCACAATTACAACAACCACTTCGTTGACATTAGTAGCCTATAATAATATAATAACAGAAACAAGCAAATTAATAAATCACTCCCCAGTATTTTCACAAGTAATCGAAGTGCATTGGAGCTATGAGTGGAAAAGCACCTATAGGCTCTCTTTATTGTTATGGAAGATTTAAAACGCAAGAACAGGATGTAGAATTCAAAAGTCCTACCCTCCCTCTGACCCTCTTTCCTTTTCTTACCTCCTCTACAACTTGGCCAAGTATTTATAAACAAAGATTAGGCCTAACCTACCTATGTGGGGAGGAGGTTCGAGTCTTCAAGGGTTAGAGCCTAGCTATGAGCCCCAAAGAGCTGCCATGTCATGGTTTGCATGCTTTCTTTTCGTTCTTTTCACAATTCACCTTAAATAGCGCGCCCGTAAAGCGCCCTTGCCACGCTGGTGGTTTCTCCTGATCTTGATCATTGGCGAGGTCAATGAGAGGTGCAGCTAGGCAGCAAAGCCTAGCGCCCTAGTGGCGCAGCGGTCTAAGGCGAAGCATTTCAATTCTAGAGGCGTCACTAAAGACACCCTGGTTCGATTCCTGGCTGTATTACTACCGGCCGTGATTGGGAGTCCCATATGGCGGCGCACAATTGGCCCAGCGTCGTCCGGGTTTGGCCGGTGTAGGCCGTCATTGAAAATAAGAATTTGTTCTTAACTGACTTGCCTGGTTAAATGAAAATAAATAAAATAAGGCAACTATACTTGTACGGTCAAGCCGTCATCATAAATGATCATATTGCAACCTATTCAAAGGGCTTTATTGGCCTGGGAAACACATGTTTACATTGCCTAAGCAAGTGAAATATATAATAAACAATAGTGAGATAAACCATTTTTTCCCCAAATCTCTCCCATGCATGCCTGTTGTCACACACACACACACACACACACACACACAACAATTAACCAACCATTACAGACCTCTTTACATTAGGATCAGGGCGCAGTGAGTGATGATATGGCACAGCGTGACGTTTCTCCTGTCAGCCTCACCCCGCTCTGCTTTCAGTATATGCATAATACAGCCTTAAACAGTGTGTGTGTGTGTGTGTGTGTGTGTGTGTGTGTGTGTGTGTGTGTGTGTGTGTGTGTGTGTGTGTGTGTGTGTGTGTGTGTGTGTGTGTGTTTGGTAGGAGCTACAATACCTTGTTGAACACAAAACCCTTAGTGTAAATTCACAGTATCACACACACACACACCAATTAACAATCAAACTCATTCTATAGCCTACTCCTTACTGAAATAAAATAATGTAATAATATATTTTATCAAAATGTATAATGATAGGCCTATGTGCAATATAATAAACCCAATATTAGTTATTATCAAGTTTGCAGAAGACGCCTTGGGGAAAAGCAACTCTGAGCATGCACTTTTACCGCACGTTAAAGCACGAGCCTTTCCCAGATTAATCGTCCGTTACGTTGTTCGTGTTTTTATCGTGTTGGGCCGGGGAACAGCAGACTCGGTGGCCAGGAGAGAAAGAGCATATTTACCGGTTTAAAATATCCCCGCGAGACATAGACTGATCATTAATACCGAGGTGAATGGCACAGTAGCGGCAATGCAGAGAAAACACACACACACACACACACACACACACACACACACACACACACTAACCATTCACCAAGTTTGCAACCTAAATGCATTTAGCAAAATTAATAATGTAGCCTAATCGCAAAATGAATCAAACATTCAAATAGGCCTATAACAACATGTATGTCGTTTATTTTTGAAATACTAAGGCCTGTGCAAATGTGTGGTTATGCGCAGAGGTTTGGCTAACCGTCGTTGGAACGAGCTCTCCTTTCACCCTCGAGATTCACACAGAACTATAAAAGCTCACGCCAAAGCATAATTGTCGAGTATAACTCGACACTCTAAATGTTGGAGTTCGAAGAGCATTCTAAATAGGTGAAAAAGGAAAATCTCTTTGTCTCCGAGTCCATTGGAAAGACAGCTATAATGCACCAATCCATCACAATAGAATTAGTGAAGGGGTTACACAAATTAACAGACGTCTAAATTCAATCACTTATATTTTATTGGCGTATGCCATCTATATATTTATTTGTAATGATAGGCTATTTGTTCTCTCAATAATGCGACTTGGTTTCCCTGACAGCGCTATAGGCATAATGCCATAAATACTACTAGCAGGGTATAGGAGACGACTTGCCCGGTTCAGCTATTCCACCTTGTCTCTTAAAAAACAATATTGAAATATGAACTTGTCATAGCGGCATTATGTACTTAACAAACGGAGGTGGGGGGGGGGGGGGGCTCAGGGTGTGGAATACCCATTTTTATTGCATCACCTGTCAGTGGCGTCCAATAGGATTCGAGTCTGAGGGCATTAATTGATGAAGGTGTCTCCGGGCTCGCGCACTTCCCCTCTGTCATTTTATTTGTGGCTAACCCTGCAGCCAGGATAGCAGCTGCATTTAGGCTCTTATTCGCTCTCTCTCTTTCCCTCCCTCCCCCTCTCTCTCTCTCCCTCCCTCCCTCTGTAGCTCGCTCCCTCTCCCTACCCCTCTCTTCTCTTTTTTATCCTCTCGTTGTGGCAGTGGTATACACCTTCCTGCCGTGCTGCCGGTCAGAGGGAGTGAGCCGGAGAGGAGAGGCAGGTAGGGGTTAGCAGACAGTCAGCAGCCGGCCTGACGGTACAATCTCTCGCATTCCTCCACCATGCCTGGTCCGGGGCAGGGCCTGAGGACAGATGCTGTGAACCCATCCGACACCGCTCCATTTAACTCTGCATCTCAAAGTTTGCCTGTCCATGACAGCGTGGAGGTACTAGGACGCATCAGCAGCGGCCGACTGGCGCGTCAGAATGCCTTGAGCTCAAAACAAGGAGTTTATTCCTTTTTCTTTTCATAGCTGCACGAGGACAATTGATCGAGATTAATGCTTGGATTATTACAATAGAGAGGGAAAAGCAACATGGGAGACCTGAAGTGTGGGTTTGAAGAGATGCAGGGAGTGAGGCTGGGATACCTGCTGATAAAAGGAAAACAAATGTTCGCCCTCTCCCAGGTCTTCACTGACCTACTGAAAAATATTCCCCGGACCACCGTGCACAAACGCATGGACCACCTGAACGTTAAAAAACACCACTGTGATTTGGAGGAGCTGAGAAAGCTCAAAGCAATAAATTCTATTGCTTTCCACGCGGCTAAATGTACTCTGATATCACGGGAGGATGTGGAGGCGCTTTATTTCTCCTGCAAAACGGAACGCGTGTTAAAGTCCAACAAAAGAAAAGCAAAGGCCAGTTTACCCGAGGATGTGGGCGAGGGCAAGCTTCACGCGGACACGCACCCTACCGGGTTATGGAAGGAGAAAGTTTGGTTAAGTTTACACAGCGTGCCACAGACTCTTTCCCTCAACAAATCCGGCAAGAGAGAGCAACCAACCTCGCGCCCCGACTCCAATCTACCTCAAATTTACAATAAATCCCTCGGTCAGGATTATTCCGTTGTCACCAAGTCAGCATGTAAACCTTTTAAAAACTATGAAACAGCTCAAATACCGGGCAATTGCGTCGCATTTAGCCAGAGACATTCGTTTTTCCGGAGCGTGGTGAGCCGTCAGCCGGTGTTGTTTAAGTCCGCCATTGCTGCTCAGTCTAGGCTCTCTGCAGCCGGCGACCTACTTCACAAAAGGAAGAGGAGGCGCGAGGGGGGCGGCGGCAGGGATAGGGACAGCGGCGGCGCGAGGCAGTCGTGGAGCAGGAGCAGACACACACACTCACACACTCACCCTCACGCACACCACCCGGTGCTTCTCGTGCAGCCCAAGTGCTGCAGCAAGCCAAAAACCCAGCACAACCACAACGGGACAACTCTGGGCCATTTCCATCTTGGACGCGAGTTTTACCTCGACCACGGAGCTCACCACCATCCTCACCCGCAGCAACATGTAGGGGCTTTCCCGGAGAGCTACAGCAGTGACACCGAATCCAGCTGCTACTCAGAGCCGCTCAACAACGACTCAGACTTCGGCTCCAGTTTATCCACAAGCAGCAACTCTGGGACCTCTGATGAGGAGGAAGATGAGGAGGATGAAGAGGAGAGCCCGTTGGAGAGTTCTGAGGTCAGTTCTGACGAGGAGAGTTCCTCTCAGTCTGACAGCAGCTCTGTGTCCAGTCAGGTCTCTGTCCAGTCCATCCGCTTCAGGAGGGCCCGGTTCTCCTCTGTCAACGCAACCAAAAATATCACCACTAGAACTCTGCCTAACGCTAAAACTCTCTCCACTACTCTCTCCGGCACTAGAACTCAGTCCAACAGTATAACTCTCTCGCACACTAAAGCACCTTTGCTCCTGCAGCCTACCTTCCACTACAGCCACAAGCAGCAGCCATCTATATCGGTTGTCCAGGGTGGAACCAGCCAGGTGGACTATGCCAGTCCAAGGAAACAACAGAAGTATGAGCTTACAGCAAGGGAGGCCAAGCAGGACGCACACACACACAGGTTCAGCTCGCCTGTCATCCGGGGGAGTTGTTTCACTGAGAGGAGAGACAGGAAGGTTCCCGAGTCCCAGGTCCAGACCAAAAGAGAGATAAAGAGAGCCGAGCTGGTGTCCAGAACAGTTTACGCACTGAGCCCCTCACCTAACCCCAACGGGAACAAAGCGGTTCCTCCGCACAGGACACCGGGACACGCAAACAAATGCCCCCCAGTCCTGAGCTCACACTGCGCCCATGACAAAGACACAAAGCACTCCAAGCCTACAGACAACAACCAGCTTTCATTAGCTGCAAATCTAAAGAGAGAGGTGAGAATTAGCCCAAGCCTGAAACTGCCCTCTCCGCTCAAAACCATTAAGACCGAGCCGGAAGAGCTCTCAGTGGCCGCGGGTCCCCTCCCTAACAGTGGCAGGGCGGTCAAGACTCCCCCCTTCAACCTGCAGAATGTGAAAATCAAAGTGGAGCAAAGCTATGATGAATTCGAATACAACAGTAAGGCCTCCGGGTTCCACTGCAAAGGAGACGAGGCGGATATCAACAATGGCCAGTACCCCGGCGGCGACATCAAACACGCTGCTGGCTGTTTCAACAACGAGACCAAAGCCATTGAAAGTTCTGCTGGGGCTCCCAAGTCCTCATCCGGCTTGCAGGAATGCAGGAGCACTCGAGACACCCCTTGTTCGGAGGAGGGGGAGTATAAAAACGGAGTTGGGGTCAGGAAAAACTGCAGGACTCTGGTTCTGGGGAAGGAGTCTGGAATGTCGAGGGCGCAGGCGAAACAGAACGTGTCCAAAGTTGACAGGACTTTATCTTCTCGTCCCGTGGGCAAAGCAGAGATTTGTGATGGAAATATTGAGCATTTAACAGGGGCGAGTAAACGAAAACGCGCGTCCAGTAATGTAGCACCCTCTCTGAAGAGGCCTTTCAGCTTCATGGCGAATTTCCCCGCTCCTCCGTCCCTGGTTGTGGGCAGCGACGGGGATTTAAGCCCAGCTTACTCTCTGAACTCTCTGGGGGGACCCCGACCTCCCACCCGCTCTCACCCGGTGTGGCGGTGGCAGCCTGGCGGTCGGACAGTCCCTCCCCCATCCGCTCAGAGAATCAGGAAATGTTGACGCTTTTTTCTTTGACAAGAACAACCGCAACAACAACAAAAACCTGGATGGAAACCTACAGTACCTTGACTACAACATAAGTCTTAAAGTGAATGGGAGGCACTAATGTATTGCATCCTTCAGTTGTTTTTATTTAAATATTTTCCTTTATTTGATGTTGTGGATTTAAAACATTCCTCGTTGTTGTGGAGTTGTTGATCAGTAATACATACACACTGCTATTCTCCATAACGCGCGGAACGTCTTTGAGCCTCTCTTCCTATGCCACTGGATGACCTCTCCTCGTGGATTTATTGTGACTAACTAACTCTAAATAAGCTATCCACCATAAGCAATAGGCTACACGATTTGGCAAAATGTGCTTACTTACATTTTTATCGGATCTATTGTTTCTGTTCCCCTTGACGCTGGACCTGTTGGATTTTACCAGGGTTACAGCTCGACCTGTT
Organism: Salvelinus alpinus; assembly: GCF_045679555.1. Classification (NCBI taxonomy): domain Eukaryota; kingdom Metazoa; phylum Chordata; class Actinopteri; order Salmoniformes; family Salmonidae; genus Salvelinus; species Salvelinus alpinus. The sequence goes on from NC_092095.1 coordinate 17,266,008, forward strand.
GGATTTTACCAGGGTTTCAGTGAAGTAAACATTTGTGCTGTACTGCCTTTGTGGTGAGAGAACGAGAGGGAAAGGCTCCCTCATAAAAATCACAGCACTCCTATGCTGGTCTGTGTTTTTCTATCATCAGCTGGGTAGGCTTAATCAACAGATGCAGGGTTTTCCTTAAATAACATGGTTAGGCCTACTGTCTGTCACCTTAGCCTCATTAGAGTTGTTGTTTTCCTATAGGATTTTAAAAACCTAATAGAAACCCTCATTTCGGTTTTAATTTGATGCTTGCCAGAGTTTGGGTCAATTGTATCTATTTTCAGATAACTATTTTTGAATTCGATATCAAATGTAGATTAATTTCTTCATGCAAGTCAAAAATCATAACGTTAATTGCAGGCTATATTGAATAGGACATAATTGTAAGTGACTTGACTCTTATTCTGATCTGGCTGGTGCTTGCCCTTTTTCAGAGTGTTTGTGAACAGCCTTGTTTGTATTCCTGAGAGTATTTCCTGCAAGCTTATGTTTGGCTGTAGTCAGACAGCTACCAGCGCCCATTCAGGCCCAAAACAGTGCAGACCTTACATATAGACAATCACACAGAGAGAAATGCCCAGGCCTGGCACAGATCACGCCTTTTCGTGAAAAATCGCACGTCCTGACAACCTTGACATGTTTTTGCATTTTGGTGGGACATTTTCCTATATATTACAGGTTTATTGATGAATTGAAACACGCATAGCCCTAATGTAGCCTACACGAAAAATCATGAGAATACTGTGAAAATAACCCTCCTGTCCTACCAGTTTGGGGGTTGTACACTAAAACAAAAACCCAACAAAAGGGTGTCTTACAACACACTGAGCCTAATGTAATTTAGAAACAACACGTGGAGACACAAGTGATAGGCCTACATGCATTGCACGTTGACACACGCGGGCCCCATTTCAGCTTGAGGAGTGTAGGCTAGCTTGGCCTAATTATGAAAGAGGTGATTGTTTAAGAGAAGCTTAAAATAAAATACATTTAAAATAAGGTTGGCTATTAGCCTATGTCCACTTAAATATTTCACTTAAAATTGACCATTTATAATTGGTTATTTGTGGCCATCCATAGCCTACACATGAAGTTGGACTGTTTACTATTTGCATATTTAGGTCAAAACGGTAATATAGTTGTTTATTGTACCCTTGCATCTGAAAGCTTGCTGAAATGCCCAGGAAGTTGCTGTAGAATAGTTATATATTAGCTCAGTGGGTAAATGCGTAATTACCTGTTTACATTCTGCGGTGAAGCCCACCGTGCTGAATTGACCTGAGAAATTCTCCAGTCGGTCAAAATTACTCAAATATAGTCTACAGGGGATTAGCAGTCAGTCGAAAATGTGTAGGCCCAAACACAAAGCTGGTTGTACCTTATTATGATAGCATTGCACTCTGCAGTGATTCGAGTTTTACACAAAATGCCATGGCCCTCTCCATATCCCCAACTGATATAGATTAGGCTATACGCAGACTTTCTTCTCTCGTGTATCAAGTCAGAAAAATGTTTTCTAATTTTGCCACGTAACCATAAGTATAGCCTTTAAATATTTACACGTGATGAATGTGTCAGACTTTTTTCATTATGTTAAATATTCTGATGTTGTTGATAGAAAAACACAGAATATACCAAAAAAAATAAAATTCTGTCAAATGTAACTAAAGTTGCATCTAAATATCTATATTTTCCCACCAACGTAAAATGTTGATTTTATGAAGTTGTAGCAAAGAGATTATTTTCCCTGTGACAAAGAGAATAATCAAACCACATAACAACAAACCACATGCCTGATGTCATGATTCTCACAGCAACATCAGCAGTAAAGACAGAAACAAAGGCCCATTCGATTGGTGATTGTAGTTAAGAGAGAAAGAAGCTTGGGTTAACTCAATGCTCAGATTTTGTATAGATTGATCTGTGTAAAATGCACCTCTACCACCCCAAACCATGCGTACTCCCCCTGTAGAGTAAGTATGTAAAGAAGCAAACTTAAAAAATGTGCCTCTAAACTAAACACAGCCATTTTATTCTCCATTTGAAAATGACGTGATCCCTCCAACCTAGAGGGAGTTGGGGGAAGGGGACGATCTCCCTGGGAGGAGAGGGAGGGGGATTCATATGTTCTAGGAGGGAAACTTTCACCCTGTAATGCCCGTGTCAAAGTTTACTGGGCCAGAGGAGGGATATAGAGCGCAGCGTTCAGCGAGGGCACACACACACACACACACACACACACACACACACGCCCCTCTGTAGGTACTTACCAATTCTCACGCCGATCCCAGAGAGCATCATCCGGGCAAGGAGATGGTGGTAGAGGCGTTTACGGAGGGAACTACCACATCAGAGCTCTGACAGTGACGCTATCAATGTAAACAATTGCATGGTGTTGCAGCTCGAGGCATGGGGCCCACCCCTCTTTCTCCCGCTCTATCTCCTGCTTTGCCCCGCTTTCTCACTCATTCCCCTAGCTTTTTGATACAATGCTTGAGGTCAGGATTTTGACATGAAATTTGAAGTCACTGGTTGTTTATATAAAAAAAATATATATTTATTTTTGTGAATTACTGGGTTTTTGTATATCGTTGTTGTGTAGGATAATGCACTCGAAATGAAAAACTTGAATGGTGGATTTCTGAAGCACTTTCCCTTTCTTCTGAGTTATGAAGTGTTCATTAAATACGTCTGAGTGTGAGTGACGGCGCATTCTCTTTGTTGTGAGTTGAAGAAACACACACTTCATTCATCTTGATATTAGATACACTGTATGCCTATGTAAATTGAATCGTCACCAAGAGGATACCATGTTGACAGCGCATTGGTTCTGTGGACAAATGCGTAATCAGCATGTATTTTGGGGTAGGATCTATTGGTGCAAGGTAACAGTTTTACTCTCCATGCATTGGGTTACTGAACTTTATTGGCATGTAACCCACCCTTACTATGACCCACAGATATATTACACTACCATGCATGATACACACTATAGGCCTACTTCTGAGTAATTACGTACATATGTTAACTTAGGCCAAGACAGTGCAAACGTCTAGTTCTATATACAAACCTGTAGTACACATGTGGGCCTATGAGTGCCATCAAGTCCTTACCAAACCCTTCACCATTGACATCCACACGAATAAACGGTATGATCGACTCATAGTGCCTAGTACCCTTTCACATGCACTTCAGTCGACATCATCCGCCATGTTTGTTTCTCTGTTCCGGTTTTGAGTAATGGGATTTTATGGTATGGTAAACCCGGAGGTTGATGGGGGAGTCCTGTTGTCTAACCCTGGCCCGGCCCCACAGTAGCCTATGGGTGGAGGTTAGCAGGCCGCTCACTGAGACAGACGACCATGTAAAGCTAAAGCATTCTAGAGGTAAATTCCAGTGCGGATTGCGAACCAATAGACTATAACTTCTATAGAATAACAGGAGCTAGGCAGAGAGGAATTTAACGAGTTAAAACACAAACTGGATTAAGAGAAACCTCAGGCAATTTACTAAAGAGGTCGGCTACACAATCTGGCGCCGTCGCTGCGTGGACAGTTATCGCATCCGATGCACTCAAATAGCCTACAGTATTCCCAGCTGCTGTCCTTGTTTAGAAAACCAGGTTATAGGAGTAACGCTGACGGACACAGCCTGAATCAGGTTCAGCACAACGCACCTAGCTATCAGACAATTAAATACAAGTGATCGATAAAAGCTGTCAGAACGCCTTTATATTATAGGCCTATAAAAAAAGATATGAAAAAGATTGTTGCCTGTTGACAAGACTATTCAATATCACAGAACTCAAAATACTTTATGAATAAATGAACAAATAATAATTTGAATGAATTAGGCAAATTAAATAGATTTTACGTTGTACAGGGTCATTAGAACACACACGCAGAAACACACACACACGCACACACAATAAGTTATTAGCTTAAATACAATTTAAGCTTACATTTAGCTTACATAAATACAATTTCATCTATATATCGTTTTCATTGGTCGCTTGAGGGAAACAATTGTTAATTATGCATCATCAAACAAACTGTCTGCACTTTGCTATACCATATATATATATATATATATATATTCTTTACACACTGTTAGTAAGTAACTCGACCTTCAAGTAAAATTCTGCATTGATATCAATGGGAGATTTCCGTGAGAGTTCGGGTTACGTGAGCATATGTCACTTTGGAGCCCTCCACACTGGCTGTAATCAATAGGCAAATGCTGCCGGTGTTAACCCGTCCCATGCAGTCTGATATGGCCTGATCCTAAACAACATGAAGACCAGAAATCACATATCCTTTGGCCAAATTAATATATGTATTTTGTGTGCACTAAATTGTCCGAATTACCAATAGTCTTAATGGAATAATGATAGGTCTAGGCCTACTTTCAACCACTATTAGGCACTATGTAATGTATTCATTTCAATAGGCAAATGCAACCAGACCAAAGTACTACTACTAGGCTATATGACCTCACAGAATGATGTACCAAAGACCACGAACAGCAGAAATCCACACTGATTTGGCCACAATGTTGCACCAGCGCCTGAATCTAACGACCTGACTAATGAATATAAGTCATTCCATCCACGATTTTTAGTAGTTCAATAATTATATTAATGAAAGCAGAATTATTTTGAAATGAATAGATATTGAAACCACCTATATCATGTTCCTATAGCAAGACAGAAGCCATAAGAAACAAGCAGCACTGCTGCTTCAGTCACCACACACGATGCTGCTGTAGCCGGTACTTCAACTACTAACAGGCCTACACACTATAGGAGATATCTAGGTACGTGAAACCCAGTGAAAATTCAATTATCCCCTTCACATCCATGGCTCTATAGGTGACCCATTACCCTGCATTTCAACCCTGCTACGATGTTTCACTGGTTTGTGGGAATATGGTTTTGGAATGAGGTAGTATTTTAAAAAGGTAGTATTTTAAAAAACTATGGAGAGTTGCCTGTGTGTGTGCGCCTGTGTGTGTGTGTGCGCCTGTGTGTGTGTGTGCGCCTGTGTGTGTGTGCGCGCCTGTGTGTGTGTGTGTGCGCCTGTGTGTGTGCGCGTGTGTGTGTGTGTGTGTGTGTGTGTGTGTGTGTGTGTGTGTGTGTGTGTGTGTGTGTGTGTGTGTGTGTGTGTGTGTGTGTGTGTGTGTGTGTGTGTGTGTGTGTGTGTGTGTGCGTGAGACCTGTATAAGCTACTCCATACGCCGAAGCTGTGCCAGTCGATTTGTATGGTCCAGTCTGGTTGAAACGGAAGCTCGTATAGGCTGAAACACTTCATGACGAACTATCAGCTCATCCGTAGAAACTCAAACTCTCAAAACAAAAGATTTCAGTCCTTATGACTCAAAGACCGTACAAATGAAACACCCACATGTTTTATTGTCTCACTGACAATGCTGGTTATTTACTTAACCGAAGAGCGTCTGTTTTACAACGCTGACTTCTGTAAACATGCTGGTTTGGCCTCCATTGGCAGAACAGCAGAGCAGGTAGTCATGATAACAAAGGTGTAATCATGCAACATAACAGCACATCTCCTCTTAGCTTCCATAATGTGACTGACTGCCTGAAGCCTGCAGTGGAGGCAAAAAGGAGGACGAAACATGGGGATCGTCCCTTCTAATGTTTAGCCAACTCGTGATTCAAATCTAAAATTGAAGTCATTTTGATGCCTGTGTCCAATGTCTGTGTCTATACATAAACTCATTTACACTTTAATTTGAAATCTTTTTGCAAAATTTGTGATTTTTTTTTCAGCATTTTTTTGTCATTAAGTCATTTGGTCGCGCGTAAATGAGCTCTGAAGACTATATTATCAGTATTCTAAAATATAATGGTGGGTAAATGTGTTTGTGGCTTATTATGCAGGACACAATGCGAACCAGACCGAAGCACGCTTCATTCAGACATTTTGAGAATTCCTTTGATTCAAGTCCCATTATTCGCACGAATTGCCATAGTGTTTTGTCTTTTGCCTCGCGTTTTACAGTTCTCCGGTGGACTTTAGCTATGTTTGACATCAAGTAAAGGAGTTATTGAGTAGAGGAGATATTGAATACATTGAGTATATCTATTCTTAGTGGTATACTATTTTTTTTATTTCATAGTGGCATGCTACCACACACAGTAGTATTATTGTGTGATTCCACAGAGTTGTATCAGATTGTTCATCTGAGTCCGGAGAGATGCTCTGGACTGACTGACTGACTGACTGCCTGACTGCCTGTCTGCCCTGTATATGGTCCTGCTGTGGCAGCGAGGAAGGGAGCGCGAGAAGATAGAGTGGATATAGAGATAGATGGAGAGAAAGAGAGAGAGAGAGCAAGAGAGCAAGAGAGCGACAGAGAGCCGTGGTGTAAGTACTTAAGTAAAAATACTACTTAAGTCCTTTTTTGAGGGTATCTGTACTTTTACTTCACTACATTACATTCCTAAAGAAAAATATGTACTTTCTACTCCCATACATTTTTCCTGACACCAAAAACTACTCCTTACATTTAGAATGCTCAAGCAGGAAAGCATTGTGGTCCAATTCACGCACATATCAATATAAGGCGTTGTCATCCCTACTGCCTCTGATCTGGCTGAATCACTAAACACAAATACTGTCTTTGTAAATGATGTCTGAGTGCTGGAGTGTGCCCCTCTCTGTTAATAAATGTGCTTAATATAATATATTTTTAATATATTTTTAGTTTTACTCAAGTATGACAATTGAGTACTTTTTCCACCACTGTACTTTAAAACATTTACTTTTTTTACTTTACTTTTTTTTTTACCAAATACTTTTTGACTTTTCCTCAAGTAGTATTTTACTGGGTGACTTTTACTTTTACTTGAGTCATTTTCTCTTAAGGTATCTTTACTTTTACTCAAATGTAGCTTATTTCGGCCAGAGAAAGTTTGATAAATATCCATTAATGGGGTTAAGATAGGCCTTTAGAATATATTTTCAAACGTGTTCTACAGTCAATCCCTTGTGAAGGCCGACACGCATTTTATCATAAAAGAAGTAAGCTATTTTCCACATCTAACCATTGTACTGCAAGTGTTGCTGACTATTTTCCTAATTTTTCATTTTGTGCTCATGCACCTTTGTTGGAAAGTGAAGTAGCGACAGTATAGTATTTTCACGTTAAATGTTAACACACACGCACGCACGCACGCACGCACACACACACACACACACACACACACACACACACACACATTATATGTTAGTTTAATTATAAAATATAAATGTGTGGAGGTAATATGCGTTTTCTTTTATAATCATAATATTTTCAAATATATATTCACAGTTAGGTTGGTCAGCAATAACCTTAGCTCGTAATTCAACTAAGGGTTTAAAATGAGTTATTTCAGTCTAATACAAACAGGCCTAGAACAAAATCGGAGAGAATGACGTTATAAGGAGTAATCCAAATTACATAACATGGTCCCAATTATATAACAACGCATGGATGCATCCAACGATACAAAATACATTCAGCGTGAAGCTGAACGCTTGCTTGCATAGTGCAGCCAATGAGTTCATGAAGCCAACTCTACATATCGATAGGTTTTAAAGGCAAGGCGCCTGTGTACAACAGCGTTTGTGTCTGGTTAAAAATGACATGATCTAAAGACATTTGGAAATCGGGTGTAGCATCGACAGGTTGCACGGAGAGAGGTGAGAGGCTTTTCTGATCGCGATGGAGCAGGGCTACATATGGGGGTCGTGGGTCGAGGGGAAACAGTCTGGCAGAGGGCTTGCGCCTGGTCATGGAGCTCAGAGCGATTTTAAAGCTTCTTATGCGGTGAGGGAAAGGTAGATATGTACATGTAGCCAGGGATACTGGAGTATAGATGTAGATATGTACATATAGCCAGGGATTAGGAGAAAGTGACATGGAGAAACGTAATTAATAATAATAATAATAATAATATAAACAATAATAATTACATTGTAATAATAATAATAAACAGTATGGCAGCAGTATAAGTGGTGGGTGAGTGTGTGTTGGTGAGTATGTCTAGGTACGTGTGTGGGTGTGAACTGTGAACTGTATGTGTGCAAGAGCGTTAGTGTATGCATCATAGGCGGGTATAAGCCTACATGTAAACAGGGCTGAAAAGTGACTGGCGGCAGGAATATATAAATACTTATGGTAATATGCCAATGGTAATATATACATGTAAACAGTAGTAATAGTGACCAGTAGCTGGATAAATAGATAGATACTAATGGTAATTGTAATCAACAGTCAATGAACGGCAGTGTAGTGGTAGTTGTAGTAATACATGTAATCAATAATAATTTTAGCAGCATCGTAGGCGTGAGGGGGAGCAGAAGTTGTTAGCCATCTTATGGCCAGGGGATAGAAGCTGTTTAGGAGTCTGTTGGTCTGAGGCTTGATGCACAGGTACCGCCTGCCGGACGGGCGCATGAACAGTCCGCTCCAGGTGGCTGGAGTCATTGGCAAATTTTCGGGCCATTCTCCGATTCAAGGCCTATATTTGAAGTGTAGACTATTTGATATAACTGTGGCCTTGTAAAATAATGATATGAAGAACATGTAAAATAAATGAAAATATAATTTCAAGTCGAGAAGCCACCGCTTTATTACAAATTAATGTTTATGTAGGACATGGAAATTTAAAGATGCAAATATCTTAGCCCGATACAACTCCATGCCAAAAGCCAGCCTCATGATTCAGCTCAAAATCCGGATTGGAGTTCTACGCGTAAAACGTCTGCAGTCCTATTCTTCACTGCACTAACCTCTTAAAGCTTCGGCTATACGCTATTTTAGTCCCAGTGCTGAGAGATCCTATATCAGGATGTATGCCTATAGCCTAGGCTATTTTTAGATAAGCATACATACAAATGAGTTAGTTTATGAGGATCTGCTTAGAATCAAATTGGGCTTAACTATAGCCTAAGTAAATACATGCATTTACATTTGTTCATATTGCTTTTTATCATGATGTAACATGTACTCATAATACATCATTCATACAGATACATGCAGGGTTGGGGAATAACTGATTACATGCAATCTGATTACAAAAAAAACTGTAAGCCTAACTGTAATCAGTTCTGTTACCAGCAAAAAATATTGTAATCAGATTACAGATACTTTGAAAATGTAGATGATTACTTATTGGATAACCTTTACATTCAGAAAGGACGTTTACGAAAAAAGACATTATCACACCTTTCTGTTGTCCCAATGACATTCAATTCCTCACTGGAAAAAAAGGCGCAAGTTTCAGTTTGTTCCACCTGAGTGAGTCTTACCACAAGTCAGAGAGCGCTATTATGACACACCAAATGCGTCTGATGTATCATTTTTGTCTTCTTCCAACGCGTTTTAAGGAGAAAGTAATCAGATTACGATACCGAGTTTAGGCAATCCAAAAGTTACATAACTGCTTACAATTTTGGACATGCAGGAAAATAACTGGTTACATTTAGAAAGTAATTTACCCATCCCTGGCTACGTTTAGACTATTTTTATATGGGTAATGAATACAAGAACAAATGATCGGTCCATAGGCCTACTAATTTACAAACACTAATTTAAACTATAATCACTTACATCAGCAGACCTCGAGAAAAAGTGTCGCTTATGAAATTTAAAATAAAATAAAAGTGCTGCCTCGTGTCCTGACCGAACAATCAGTTTCTGAATCCATTTAAGGCAGATTGACACCGGAGCCCCGAGTGACCTCCGGGGTTAAAGGACTCATTTCACAACGACCCCAAACAGGCACAAACTATACCATACCAACTTAGTCCCAGTTCTTACTCTCATGATGTATTATTATTTATAACATTGAAGAATTGTTAAAGGTAGCAAATAAGCAATTCGTTCTCCATGGTCCTCATTTTACCATCGAAAAGGCTAATATCTGACAAATCTATAGTCTATTTCTAATCCTTTTGAACAAATGAGTGGACGTCCCTTATTTTAAAATATATTTCACAACAGCTGTTAGTTAGACGCAACTGACTTAAATATCCAACTATTAGAGCTGAAATTAGTATAGTGATTTCTCCTCTCTTGAAGCGCAATGGCCGATGACTCCACCATGTCTAACGTGATCTAACTTAATAAAAATGATAGTAAGTATTCAACAGCGACTGCAATTGTTGCAATTGTAACCGTTTATCGGGAAAACGTTAACTTTATCCATGACAAACAGATATCGTAGGCAGTAGGCATCCGAATTGACAGAAAACCATTCATGCACAGAGGGAGACATGAAATCACACTGGAATTCCTTATGCAGATGGTTTAATATGCCTATAGGCTATTATATATAGGCATATAGAGTTATTGATACGTTAATTGTATCAATATTTTAATTTCATATTTGCCTATGAAATATGTTTGATATAGGATAGGCTAAAACAATGACATATTATTCAATAAAGTGTTATTTAGGCCAACAGCCGCTACAGAAAATATTCCCACCAGAATCCACTGAATAGACTCATCATTGCCTAATATCCCAGTGGTAGCCTAATGCTTTGGTTTTACTGTGACTACCTACCATTGCTTCAAACGATAAAACGTGAACATTTTAATTGTCAAGTAGCTTTATAGAAAAAAGTATGTCGCTCTATTCTGCATTCTAAAATGACAGCTCAAAAACGAGCATTCTCGTCATTGATAAACGCCATTGTTTGTCGATAGGCTGTGGACGTGCCCGCGCCCGCGTACCCGCCTGCGGGTATTTAGAGACAATCACGTCCAGCGGTGACCTTTGGCCCCTCATACCATGAAATCAGGCTCCGCGACATGCGCTGAGTGAATGCCATGCACGAACACAACAACAAATATAGCTACAAATAGTCTACTGCTCTAGAATAGCCGAACAAATGATTAGCTCATATTTATTCATTCATTTTTACCAACAAATAGGCTAGCCTCTTTTCCATTAGGAAAAATGTCCAAGCAATGTCTAATTCATGGACACAACCTATACCCACAGTCCCTTCATTTTGAGATTAGTTAAATGTTTATGCTTATTAGGACACATTTTTATCTTAATTATAATTTATCTTAATAAATAACTGATTAACTGAAACTTAAATGAAGTCAAGTCAACAACTTTGGAATTAGCATGCATATCAAGCCTGAAAAGGAGTGCCATGGAAAAAGAGTAGGCTATTGAACATGAAATAAAAGGAGAAACATGAAAATGTAATTTCGGTGAATAGCAGATTTGTGAGAAAAGAGGGACGGTATAATGCATAGAAGCATACACAAACACTTTTATTAGCCTAAATATGGACTAATGCAGCAGGCTGTTATACACTACATGACCAAAAGTATGCAGACTCCTGCTCGTCAAACATCTCATTCCAAAATCATGTGCATTAATATGAAGTTGGTCCCCCCTTTGCTACTATAACAGCCTCCGCTCTTCTGGGAAGGCTTTCCACTAGTTGTTGGAACATTGCTGCAGGGACTTGCTTCCATTCAGCCATAACAGCATTAGTGAAGAAGGGCACTGATGTTGGGCAATGAGGCCTGGCTCGCAGTCGGAGTTCCAATTCATCCCAAAGATGTTCGATGGGGTTGAGGTCAGGGCTCTGTGCAGGCCCGTCAAGTTCTTCCACACCTATCTCGACAAACCATTTCTGTATGGACCTCGCTTTGTGCACGGACACATTGTCATGCTGAAACAGGAAAGGGCCTTCCCCAAACTGTTGCCACAAAGTTGAAAGCACAGAATCGTCTAGAATGTCATTGTATGCTGTAGTGTTAAGATTTCCCTTCACTGGAACTAAGGGGCCTAGCCCGAACCATGAAAAACAGCCCCAGACCATTATTCATCCTCCACCAAACTTTACAGCTGGCACTATGCATTGGGGCAGGTAGCATTGTCCTAGCATCCGCCAAACCCAGATTCATCGTGTCGGACTGCCAGATGGTGAAGTGTGATTAATCACTCCAGAGAACGCATTTCCACTGCTCTGGAGTCCAATGGCGGCAAGCTTTACACCATTCCAGCTGACGCTTGGCATGGCGCATGGTGATCTTAGGCTTGTAACCCATTTCATAAAGCTCCAGAAGAACAGTTCTTGTGCTGACGTTGCTTCCAGAGGCAGTTTGGAACTCGGTAGTGAGTGTTCAGAGGACAGACAATTTTTACGAGCTATGCGCTTCAGCACTCGGCAGTCCTGTTCTGTGAGCTTGTATAGCTCCTAAAAGTTTCCACTTCACAATAACAGCACTTACAGTTGACCGGGGCAGCTCTAGCAGGGCAGAAATGTGACAAACTGACTTGTTGGAAAGGTGGCATCCTATGAAGGTGCTATGTTGAAAGTCACTGAGATAATCAGTCAGGCCATTCCACTGCCATTGTTTGTTTGTATCAAACAAGCTAGGCCTACACTTTTTGTTGGAAATACTCCCTTTTTTCACATTTAAAGTTATACAGTTCTTAATTTGCTGAATTTTGAAACACAATAGGAAACTTTGTCTGGCTCTCCTGCTTCCACTCAGGTTTCAGCCAACTTTTGGACCACTTCTTTAAATTGGGTATTCAGGGTCTGGAACAAAGGGGAAAAGCAGGGTATTCAGGCCACATTGTATTTAACCCTTAAGGAAACGCAGGAGCAACGGCCTTTCAACCCACCTCTTTTACGCTTCCCGAAATCAAACAGGATATATGAATGAATAATACAACGTGACGTGACCAACCCGGTGTTCCGGTTGTTCATGTCACGGTGGATCTCCGTTAATGGTTTGGTTGGATTGGGTTTTGTTTGGAGGGTAATCCGACCCGGACCTAACCCCGGGGGGAACCGCAGCGTCAACAGACGTAGTCGAACAGCTTATAGGCCCAATACTTTAAATATGCGAAACTTCAAAATATGTACTACATTAAAATTGCTTTTGCTGGAATCCAATAAGGCTAAGGAAATATTCCTGGTTTATAATGCATGCAGGTTCAGCATGCTGAACGGATGTCAATCCCTTTTGTGAACGCAGGACTGCTTATATGATACTCACTTCTATGTCAAACTATACAGCCTGTTCTTTGATGTGTTCGATAGTGAGAGTTGTCTGAAGCCAATCAAGCAATTATCAGATCAGAAAAAATACATGATGTCTATTCAGGGAATAGCTGGTGAAGAACGTGAACCTTTTGGATGTTGCATTGAATTTAAGTGACATATTTGTATTATTTAATTGTCTTAAAATGTGATAAGGACACGTTCAAAGTTAAAGCGGCAATCAGAAATGAACAACAAAGTATTTATAGACAAAGCTACGGATGTAAAGACTGACCATCCACACAGTTTTTAACCAATTATAGGTTGGTGGGTGCTTATTTTTGTCATTTTTCACACATGTACAAGTCTGTATTAATAGCATTTCCCCTTTAGGTCAAAATTCCCCCAATTCCCCTTGGGGTCGGCCATTATCAATGGTGACCATGGAGCAATTCGGGGTAAGTGCCTTGCTCAAGGGCACATATGAATATTTTTCACCTTGTCGGCTCGGGGATTCGAACCAGCAACCTTTCATTCAGTTACTGGTCCAAACCTGTAACTGCTAGGCTTCCTGCCACGCTTTAATTTGTTCACAAACATTGGATTAAAACAAGTTTATATTGGGGTTCTGGTGGGGTACGACAGTTGAACTAAGCTCATAAGGCATTGACAAGTTATATTCTTCAAGAATCAATGTGTACATACAATATAATGATTAATTTATAAGTGTAAAAAGGGATGTAGCAACTGCAGATGGGCCCTTTAGGTCAAAATGTAGGCCTCATTATTTCCCAATTCTATTGAAGCAATTGGATATTGATCAGTAATATTTTGATGTAAAATATGAAATCGATCAGCAGTGAGGAATGTGATGTAAAATCAGGAAATAAAGGTCTATCCATACAGATGATACGATTTTTTGCCTGTGAGAAATAATGACAATCTGATTAATCAAGAAAACGCACCTTTGCTGACAATTTGAAATGTTGCAGTGTTTGTGCCTTCACTTAGAAACCTCAACTGCCCCATGGGTACCTTTACTGCTATTTGGCCTAGGCTTATTCTATAGGCCTAAATAAATTGTTGACTGGTTCAGTAGGCAAGCCTATCCACAATACCGGCTACTTCATTTCCCCAAGCTCTATAATAGCATTAACAACAACAAAACATTGATAGCAGCATTTTTACAAGGCTTTAGCAAACCACTCTGGGAAACATTTGGTTTCGTCTAGCCTAGGCATATTCATACAGCATGGCGTTAACTATTTATAAACAAGGCCCACAGTTTCCGTTTATTACAATTCAATTATTGTTCTGTAGTGCATATATTTGACCTGCAGTCTAACCTGCTGGTTACCGACGTGATATATAGCCTAGGCTACATACATATCGGCTACGCAACTTGAAAGTGATGCCAGTTCTTTTTGGTTTCAAACCTAATTTGACATGAAAGTGCAAATCTCGAAAAATATTTTCAAATTGAACCAACAACAAACAAGAAAATGCAAACAGTCAGTCTGTGAAAAACCAAGCCTAGATAATTGTTCATATGTATCCTGTATGAAAAACAAAATGTCTTTCTGAGTGGAAATTTTAAGGGAAAGTACTCAGTCTAAGTAGGTTACAAGGCAGTGACAGTCTTTATAGTGACTTGTTGGAATGCTATAGACCTACATCCTCAAGTTAATTATTCATTTGCACTTTATTATATTGTTCGTTGGATCATCTTATTTAAAACGTACTTTACTTAGAGTCCAGAGATTATTCGTGTTTCATTACACTGGTATTCATACTGATCCCTGCATGCTATATAGGGCATGGTTCCCAACTTTTTTTGGTTTTAATTTTTGGATATAAAGACTAAAAACTCCAGCAAATCAGCTCCAAGTGATTTTAATTGAGGAAATCTGTTCCAAAGTATTCCCTCGCATAATAGAGAGATATATGTGATTGTATCCCACTGGGCACAGACGTCAATTCAGCGTCAATTCCACGTTGGTTTAACATAATTTAATTGAAATGATGTAGAAACAACGTTGAACCAGTGTGTGCCCAGTGGGATACAAATGTAAGCAAGTTTTGAAATGATTTTGATTTAGTCAAACAGTATATCTGTTTGGGCTTCTTGCGGTCATTTTGCAGTCTACAAATTATTTGTAATTATGTTCGGCCCCTGACGATCCGCTCAAATCGGCCAGCGGCTGAATTTGGTTGATGATGCCTGCTATATGGGGTGTAACATTGTGCACTGTGTTCTAGAAAATACTCTTTCACGGGGTCAGTCATTTATATAAAAAAATTCGAAACAAAATGTTTAAGAAAATGATGGTTGACTGTAATAATTATTGAAAATAATAAAACAGAATTAATAATTTGGAAGAATTGCTCGATGGAAATGGGCTATTCATTCAGTTAATGCTGAGAAAAGTTCATACAAATTCTAGTCAAACGTAGGCAATATGTTCCAATTCCGATTTTTTTAAAGATCCATTTAACATGGATGTGATTCTTTGTATTCAGAAAAAATAAATAAAAACAAAGTCGTTATCATGCCCGGTTTGTCACCGAGGAAAGGGTGACAGTTGAATGACAATGCATAATTTTAACCTGACAATGACTGAGCAGATGTCACGCATTTAAACAGGCCTAAATTATTGTTTTCAAAATACTTGTCATTACATTAGAACACTGTATTATTGGCATATCAGCTGTTACGCGTTCTCCGTGCGACGTAAACAACGCTTACATACGCAGTAGTCTAACAAAATATGTTTCTACCGCGGAAGAACGAGACTGTTGTGCTGTGCTCGGTGCGGTGGTGTTCTGTCATAGTAGCCTAGGCTACACGGAGAATATGCGTCTCTCTGCGTGTGTGCCGCGCTCTGCCGCAGTAGATGGGTTATGTTTTGTGAGCCTTGATGGACTGATCATTAACTGATTATAGACCTAGAATAAAAAAACAGCCAAGACAACGAATTACCTGTTAATAACTGTGAAATTATTTGGACTTTGTTCTGTCTGCAGTTAGGCTATTCGTTGGTTTTCTTAAGTGACCATTGACATAAATGGGGTGTTAATTATATATAAAAAAATCATTTTTAACAGTGAGGAGAAAATTAGGCTTCTACTGGGCAGTAAAACACACACAGCTAAAATATATTCTGCAGCCCGTTGTAGGCGATGACACAATCTACAAGCGCCCCCTCCCGGCCACTGAAGGGTGTGACGCGCTCTCTTAAAGGGGATGTCAGGAATACCGGAAATAACATTTAAGGTGGAACGGGGGAGATACAGGCGCACCATCTGGGCGTTCTGCAAGGGATCCATAGAGCCCGCGAGAGAGGTGGTGTCATGTCTTTTGCTATTTAGTGTTTTATACCCAAACACATTCAATGACATGTATAATACTGCCGTGTTTGAGTAGGCGGTGTGAATTAGCTGCTGGTGGATCTGAAACTATTCAAGCTTCAATCTTGGGTCTATAATTAACTGATAGGTGTCTGGATGGCAGCAGATCAGATGTTGTTGCATGAAGCTAAATGATGAACAGCAGTGATGCCCTATGACCCTCAAACTCAACTCTAGACCGCGAAGACAGTTCCACTGCATTTAAATGTAAAAAATCCTCTCTAAACAGGGATTGATTTAGACATGGGGCACCATGTGTGTGAAATTAATAATTAGGTAGAAGAGAAAGGCAGGAGGCTCCGGACCTCGTAGGGTAAGAGTTGAATACCCCTGCATCCTCTGTGGTTTATGCTCTGTGCATAAACCTAATCTCAACCACCATTTCCTTTTTACCTCTGTTGATTTTTATTTTACCTTTATTTAACTAGGCAAGTCAGTTAAGAACAAATTCTTATTTACAATGACGGCCTACCCCGGCCAAGCCCAAACCCGGACGACACTGGGTCAATTGTGCGCCGCTCTATGAGACTCCCAATCACGGCCGGTTGTGATACAGCCTGGAATCAAACCAGGGTCTGTAGTGACGCCTCTAGCACTGAGATGCAGTGCCTTAGACCGCTGCGCTACTCGGAGCCCTATAACCCACGGAGTCTACTTGGCCAGCCTATACGCTCCACTAAAACGGTCACATAGCCTATATTACAAATAGCTTCCATAAAATTCGAACAAAAAAAGAACTAGGCCCATTCCAAACAAATTCTCAGTAAAATATCTAAGAAAGAACTGTGTAGTAAGCATAGAAGCAGAGGATGAATGCCAACTCTGAATATTTATTAAACAATAGCTAAAAGGGGCCATGGGCTATGCATGGTAGGCCTCCACTTAGAAACAAAGTTATATCAAGAATTTAAAAGGGTTCTTCATCTGTCCCAATAGGAGAACCCGTTTTGATTCTAGGTATAACCCTTTTTACCTGGAACCAAAAGGGGTTCTAACTGGTACCAAAGGAGGTTCTCATATGGGGACAGCCGATGAACCATTTTGGAACCCTTTTTTCTAATGCGGCATTATAACCATTATATATAGGCGATCTGAACAGCGTGCTGCTGCTTTTATTTCTGTGACAACTCAATCTCACCTCAGACTTTTTACTCCGCTGCTCTGGGGTTGACTCTACCAGCCCCGTGTTCTCGCCAGCTAGATCAATGACTGCCTGTAGAGTTGGATTTTATTTTGGGTGCAATACATTTACAATAGTCAGTGAGCAAAACACTAGGCCTGGGCTATTTTTTTTTTTAATAAATGAAAAACGTTTGACAAAACTAAGGAATCAATTATACTTTATTTCTAAATAAACAACAAAAAATGTTCAAAACGATAACCATTTTGTGAACATTACCACGTAGTTGCGTTTCCTCATGTTCCTCATTGCTCTAAAACCAGAAAATGTATGTGATCCTATGAGATGCCACAATTTCTAGGTATAATTTAATCAAATAGTATCAAAAGGCCAAAGCATAATTAAATTCAATAGGCCTAATATTTGGTAAGATAATAGGCCTAAAACAACCGCATGGCTGTCAAACACCTTGGTAACCAACTCTGCTTAAATTAGCTACTTCCATGGAATTCCATTTAACATGGAATTTAACAACCATTTCAGACGGAATGAACTGTAATATTTAACTTTACACAAAAATATTAGTCTAGTTAAATAAATATATAAATAAAAAGCCCACCTTTCATAAACGAAAATGTTGAAAAAATCCGTAATCATTTACATGTTGAACATGACTCTAAACCAGGCTATTCAACTCTCACCCTACGAGGTCCGGAGCCTGCTGGCTTTCTGTTCTACCAGATAATTAATTGCACCCACCTGGTGTCCCAGGTATAAATCAGTCCCTGATTAGAGAGGAACAATGAAAAAACGCAGTGGAAATGGCTTCGAGGTCCATTGTTGAGTTTGATGGCCATAAACCATGCAATGTTTAGTCAAATACAAGAGAGAAAACTTAATCAAATGTTATTTGTCACATACACATGGTTAGCAGATGTTAATGCGAGTGTAGCGAAATGCTTGTGCTTCTAGTTCCGACAAGGGCTTGCTGTCTGCAGTGACTATGCTTGTGTAATTGACTGATGTCATGTGTGAATCTATTTTAGTCTCCTTTATGTAGCCTGCCTGTGCTGACTTAACGCTTTCCAAAGAAAGAAAAGACTCACTGGCACTACCTGGAAAAATAAAGGACATATTCAATGTACAAAGCCCAAAAGACAGTCAGTGAAAATAATGACCATGTACAAAGTACTCAGACCTCAGTTGAGCAGATAGTGCTTTATTGTATTGAAGCGAATGACAATGGAATGGAGTGTATTATAATTATCAGCATTATGTGTCAAACAATAAACATCATAGAACATGAGTTAACATTTCTCACAGGACACCAGCGGCAGACAGCAACACACACACACACAATGCTTTAGCAATGTGTAGCAAGGACTCTGGGTCACCATTACATACCTCACAATTTCCAAACAGTTAAAACCCCATAAACCTCACCATCTGTCTGTCCTCATATCTGTAATCATTAACACCTATCCGTGTGACACACACACACACACTTCATTCAGTCTTCCAGAATTCATACGTTAAAAAAATAAAACACTCAAACTGATACATTTACACCGTACAATATTTTCCAAGCTCATGTGTGGTCATTTTGAATGTAGATGGATGCACGTAGATGAGAAAAGTTTCTTTTCGCAAAATGTTGGGTTTAGTACGACCTTTACATAGAGGAGGTTGAAGGATCAGCCAACGATGGACAAAACCGGCCATCTACGTCCCAGTGGACTGGGGAACAGTGAAGAGGGTAGTCCATAGTAGGAGTCCAAGTCTGTGACATGGGAGCACCTTCTCTATGGATCCAGCCACCATCTTCTCAGAGCAAAAACACATCTCTTGTGGTTGAGGGCAGGGAGAGCTGGCCCGTGGGTGAGGGCAGGGAGAGCTGGCCCGTGGGTGAGGGCAGGGAGAGCTGGCCCGTGGGTGAGGGCAGGGAGAGCTGGCCCGTGGGTGAGGGCAGGGAGAGCTGGCCAGTGGGTGAGGGCAGGGAGAGCTGGTCCGTGGGTGAGGACAGGGAGAGCTGGCCCGTGGGTGAGGACAGGGAGAGCTGGTGGTGGAGCAGGTAGACATTTCCTCTTCACCACTGATCCTGGGTCAGCTGTTTTAGGTTAAGGTTAGGGCTTAGGATGAAGGTTAGGGAGCCGGCGTGCAGTGGTTAAGGATAGGGCTTAGGGAACATGGAGCAGGCGTGCAGTGATGATGCAGCAACATTAACATAAGATTGTGGACGGGGAGTCTAGACTGGATCTGTTCCCTAAACAGTGCACTATTTTTGACCAGAACCTGGCTAACCCTAACCCTAACCCTAAATGGGCTCTTGTCAAAATGATTTCACTGTTACAGGGAATAGGGTGCCATTTCATTCAGACGCATTCAAACTTCGGAGGAAGTCGTCAGCGGACAAGCACGACGAACACGATTACGACAGTCACACAAACCCCAACACAGCGGTCCCTACGGAGCAGCGGGGAACGCAGGGTTAAGATCAGCCCAGAGGCAGTCTCCACACCAAGAGGTAGACACACTGATCGGAGTTCAGATTTGCTGTACCACCCCCTCCTAATGGTGAAGGTTAGGATTTGGGGAAGGTGAGCGCCATCTGTGCCTAATGACTACGTTCTACCCGTAACCTCAGCCATTTTAGTTTTTATGTTTGAAAACTGAACTAGTCAAAATAATAATACATTGAAAACACCTACTACACAGGAAGGGAAAACGTTGAAAATAAAACCCTATTATTAAAATAACATTTTAACTTTGTAAAAAAAACAAAAAAGACAAATCATTTGTAATCATTTTGAAATCATTTGTAGTATAAAGGCACACCTCTTACACAGTGTATACGATGACAACACAGTTTAAAGCATGGTAAGGAGAGACTGATGGGGTTAAGACTAGGAGAGTTACAATGGATCTAAACAGCCAAGACACAGGAGGGAGAAACCGTGTTCCTGTAACATGTATTGGTTTTGTTTTTACAGTGCGTACAAGCATTGTACAAATTCAAGCAGTAGCATTCTTCATATAACACAACACTGTCATTAACTCAAACGGTGGTGCTTTAAAATACAATTATATTTCATGACTAAAATGCAACGGAAAAATATATGTGAATAGAATCTATGCATCTAACACAAACAAACCATAATATGGACGTTTTTTGCTTGGGTTAGAACAGTCGAGGAGAACGTCACTGGTTTAGTAGGTTACCCATCACAGGTACAACACCAGACAGATTCTTCTCACTTGGTACAAGTCAGAGCTATATAGAGATATCTCTGGAACAGGTATAATGATACTACGTTTCCCTTGTTAAAACCATTAAAACCACGTCACCCAGTCGTTTCCCTTGTTAAAACCACGTCACCCAGTCATTTCCCTTGTTAAAACCATGTCACCCAGTCGCTTCCCTTGTTAAAACCACGTCACCCAGTCATTTCCCTTGTTAAAACCATTAAAACCACGTCACCCAGTCATTTCCCTTGTTAAAACCACGTCACCCAGTCGTTTCCCTTGTTAAAACCACGACACCCAGTCGTTTCCCTTGTTAAAACCATTAAAACCACGTCACCCAGTCAGGATCGCATGCATAACATTTGGTTACTTTTAGTATCTGTGCAAAATATAAAAAATGTACCACCTCAATTCAAACCCGGCCAAATTCAATCTGAGATAAAACAACCTTTCAACAACAACGACACAACAAAAGTCTGAATAACAGGCAGACAAGGTTAAAAGGAGAGGCTGACAGGTTGGCATGACGTCACCACTTAAATAACAAAAGTAGATTTTCCTACAACCCAGCCCCTTCCTTTCCTCTCATGAAACACTGACACACAGCCGACTCAGGCATGAACCTTGTATAGAGATCTTTGACTGTCTCAGGGCTCTCCATCTCAGTCCTGGAACGCTAATAGTCGTGAAGGCTTTTGTTCCAGCCCTGCTGTAACACCTAATTCAAATAACTAATCAAGGTCTTTTGTCTGGACCACAATAAGCTGAATCAGGTATGTTAGTGCTGGACAGGAGTAAAGCCTGCATACCCAGTACTCCTCCATGGCCGGGGTTGGAGACCCCTGACACAGACAGATGTGGGTAAGACTCTGGTTCAGGCTGGTTCGATACCAGAAGTAAACACTAGGCCGTCTGTATCTGTCCTGAATGCACCCCTACGCACTACACTCAGGCCTTGTCCCAAACCCACCTCTAGTCCCTCCTACAGCCTAGCCACTACTCGTCTAGACACTTTCCCTAGTCCCTCCTACACCCCTATCAGACATTTTGGGGCTGAGTTAGATGGCTCCAAACAGTGCTTTTGTTGTGGTGCATGTAACAGAACGAGACATCATGTCTCTAACATAAAAGTGCAACAATTTGTTTAAGGTGCTGATGGCAATTCAGGTTCAAAGGTCCATGAGGTATCATACCATCGCCCTGCCCTGTCCCACAGGAAGTCAGACACACCAACTTCCTAATACCCTTTCCTGGTACCCCGCCAGAATGACATAAACCCGATCAGTCAATGATGTCGTAAATCTCTAAAGCCTAATGGAACTGAATGAAACTGTCGGACCTCGTGTCATTTCTGGTCTCCTCTCTGGCCGTCCTTCCAGGTACCCTGCTATTCTCCTCTCTTCATCCTCGCCATTCTTAACTTGTACTCAGCCAGCGCGCTCACTACCACACACACTGCACTACCACACACACACACACAGACACTGCACTACTGACCAGCTCCCAGTCTGACTAGACGCAGCTTATCCTAACGTCTCTTGTATATGGAGGGAGTGATGGATGAAGGGACAGATAGGAAGGTGGCTTGGGCAGGGCTAAATGGCAATTGGATGGTCTGGCCTATTGGAATAATACTTCCTACTTCCTGAAGACGAGTGAATGGTTTGGACTAGCCTCAAGGTGCACTTCCTGTTTACTTCTACCTGTACTATTTACTCAGAGAGTGACCTCACTATTGCTATCCAATCACTGAGCCCCGTTCTTCCTCATTCTAACCCCACCCCCTCCCAAAGGGGAATACAGAAAAACAAACAATTCAGGGTGAGGACGTGGTGTAAAAAAAACTAGATTCCCAAAGTACACAAAACAAACAAATAGAAAAGTACTGACTAGAACACCCCGTAACAGAGATCAAGTCAACAGATAAGATACACTTATTCTCCTATCACACCTTATGGTCCCGCGTAACAGAGATCAAGTCAACAGAGAAGATGAATGTAAACAAATGATGGTTTTAGCTGCAGAGGGACACCCCTGCTAAAGGAGAAATGGAGAGAGATAAAAACCACCTCCACTCTCAGCCAGCCCCCCCCTACTCCCGGGGGCTATGAGAGAATAGTGGTGATGAAGTCGTAGAACCTCTTGGAGTACTGCTCTGGGTTCACCGTGGAGATCTCCGCTCCCGCCTGCAGGGGGAGACACATGGTGGAGGAGTCAGTCAAGGGAAGAAACACAATCACACAAAAATCACACCAAACGAGGTGCAGCCTCACTCACTCAACTCACTCAACTCACTCACTCCGTGTTTGACGGTCTTGGCAGCGTGAGCGGCCTTCTTCTTGGCATCGTAATGTTGCAGAATATCAATGACCGCCATGAAGTACACCTCCTTCCTAGGAGCACCTGAACACACAGACATACAGGATTATCCCTGCACCTCCTTCCTAGGAGCACCTGAACACACAGACACACAGGATTAGCCCTGCACCTCCTTCCTAGGAGCACCTGAACACACAGACACACAGGATTATCCCTGCACCTCCTTCCTAGGAGCACCTGAACACACAGACACAGGATTATCCCTGCACCTCCTTCCTAGGAGCACCTGAACACACAGACACACAGGATTATCCCTGCACCTCCTTCCTAGGAGCACCTGAACACACAGACACACAGGATTATCCCTGCACCTCCTTCCTAGGAGCACCTGAACACAGACACACAGGATTATCCCTGCACCTCCTTCCTAGGAGCACCTGAACACACAGACACACAGGATTATCCCTGCACCTCCTTCCTAGGAGCACCTGAACACACAGACACACAGGATTATCCCTGCACCTCCTTCCTAGGAGCACCTGAACACACAGACACACAGGATTATCCCTGCACCTCCTTCCTAGGAGCACCTGAACACAGACACACAGGATTATCCCTGCACCTCCTTCCTAGGAGCACACAGACACACAGGATTATCCCTGCACCTACTGCCTAGAAACACCTGAACACACAGGATTATCCCTGCACCTACTTCCTAGGAACACACAGGATTATCCCTGCACCTCCTTCCTAGGAGCACCTGAACACAGACACACAGGATTATCCCTGCACCTATTTCCTAGGAGCACCTGAACACACAGGATTATCCCTAGATCTGTAATGACATAACACAAGGGATACCGGAGAGCTACAAGGACTGTCATCTATACTGTTTATCCCGTAATGCTGCAGAATATCAATGACCGCCATGAAGTACACCTCCTTCCTAGGAGCACCTGAACACACAGACACACAGGATTATCTAGTTGGTATTTCTCACCATCTCCTGAACCCCTCCCACTCCACTCACCGTTGTTGCTCTTGATGGCATAGACGTCTATGGTGGGGTCAAACTCCCCGGGGGACAGGGGCTTGGTGCTGTCCAGGGTGTTACTGGGGGAGTCAGGGGGAGTGCCAATCCCTCCGTCACTCTCCCCCTCATCGTCCCCCTCGTTGTCCTCACTCTCCACCTCCTCCTGCTCAGCCCGCTCCACGTCATGGATCCCCACCAGCAGACTGTAGTCCATCAGCTTCAACTGGGCCAGGAACTGGAGAGAGGGAGGGAGAGAGAAGAACATTTGTTGAGGGAGACCGGATTAATCCAGACCCAATTATTAACTCACCACACACACACACACACCTCCACGTCTTTACGTAGCTTCTCCAGGAACATCTTCTTGTTGTCGTCGTCGATGCAGATCTTCTGTCCATCATTGACGAAGTCGTTGTCCTTGTAGGTGGGCAGCTCCTTGGCCTGATGCCCCACACAGAAACACAGTCAGGACAGCAGAGGACACACCTGGACTCTACAGCTATTCACACTAATAAGAAAAAGTACCAGGATTTACACTCTTTAAAATGACCCTCTGACTTATTGAATAAATTGATATGAATCCTGTTTTTCTGTGACACCCTCATAGCAGCAGTTTGAAACAGACAGTGGGAGCTCTATGGGGCTTGTGAGTTTCCATTGGGCCATCTGGCTGCAGTACCATGTGTGACCTGGGGTCTGTGCGAGGGCGCTTGTGTGTAATGTGAGTCAGGAGGGGGCATTATTCTGTGGTACTGAGGAAGGAGTGAGCAGAAAATGAGGTCACAGCAGCAGCTCAGGGAGCTGACAGAAGCAATTCTACAGCAGCACCAGGAAATGAGCCACACACACTGAGCCAAGATCTAACACACAGAAATGGATACACACATAGAATAGTCACAGATGGACACAAATACACACACAGCAACAAACACACAGACCACAAACAATGCTGCCAAGGCCGAGGCTCCCTTGCACACTCAAATGGGTGAACGTTGTAATAATGTGGAGTCAGAAGGAAGAGACACTAGTACCAGCTACAGATATCATCCTGAAAACAATATCCATTCCATATATCCATCCACCCATTCTGTCCATGCATCCTTAATCTCTCCCATCTTCCTGATCAACCCTCTAATAGGGCAATTATCAGTTCAGGTCAGTACAGACAAGCCCATACAAGCAGTATAACACGTACTGCACGTAATGGTTCACAGGTAGGACATGGTAGAGAAGCAGAACAGATGAAGTAGGATGCAAACAGCCAAGAAAGAGAGAGGGGGGGTAGAGAGAGAGAGAGGGGTGGAGAGAGAGAGGGGGTAGAGAGAGAAAGAGAGGGGGTAGAGAGAGAGAGAGGGGGTAGAGAGAGAAAGAGAGGGGGTAGAGAGAGAAAGAGAGGGGGTAGAGAGAGTGAGAGAGAAAGAGAGGTCAGAGAAAGAGAGAGACAGAGATAGATTATTGGCCCAGTGCACAAGGTCTTCAGTCAGGTGACCGGAGTCAGTTTTGGAATGGCATTATCATATAACTACAGGAAGTTTGTGACACATCGGATGTGACTGACGTCGCTCGACAGTGAATCCGCCTCAGCTTGGGGAGAGAGAGAACAGGAGAACTGCACCAGATCACCAACTGGAGTATCACAAAATACACAGCACAACCTCCAGGTAAATAAAACCAGCCAGCTGTGGGTACGATTCCCATGGGGGAAAATGGATGCACTCACTACTGTAAGTCACTCTGGATAAGAGTGTCTGCTAAATGACTACTGGAGTGTGATTAGTAGTGATTAGTAGTCAGGAAGGAGAGGCCTGGTGGTGCTCTGGTCTGGGCATGCTCAGACAACAGCTGTCCAAACCAGCCTCTCAGCAGGTCAATACTGAAGGGTCATCCGTGTCAGCTGCGCACAGACCGAACGGTCATCCGTGTCAGCTGCGCACAGACCGAACGGTCATCCGTGTCAGCTACGCACAGACTATTTTACCTTTATTTAACTAGGCAAGTCAGTTAAGAACAAATTCTTATTTACAATGACGGCCTAGGAACAGTGGGTTAACTGCCTTTCTCAGGGGCCTAATGACAGATTTTTACCTTGTCAGCTCGGGGATTCCATCCAGCAACCTTTCGGTTACTGGCCCAACGCTCTAACCACTAGGCTACCTGCCGCCCCAAAATATACTGTCATAAGTGTGTGTTTATGAGAGGAATGGGAAGTGAAAGCGATTGGTTGAGAGTCAATAGCAATAAAGGAAAAGGGCAGCAGTATGAAAACCAGGTCCATCCTGCTCTTTACTAGGAACCCTGGAGCCGTCTTTACATGAATCTGAAGAAAGCTATGAAAATAAAATGATACGATTGATCTGATATATTGAGTATGACTGGCCTTGGTTCTACAATACGATTGAGTAGAGACAGAGAGAGCGCGAGAGAGAGACAGAGAGAGCGCGAGAGAGCGACAGAGAGAGTGCGAGAGAGCGACAGAGAGAGCGCGAGAGAGCGACAGAGAGAGCGCGAGAGAGCGACAGAGAGAGCGCGAGAGAGCGACAGAGAGAGCGACAGAGAGAGCGCGAGAGAGCGCGAGAGAGCGACAGAGAGAGCGACAGAGACAGAGAGCGCGACAGAGACAGAGAGCGCGACAGAGACAGAGAGCGCGACAGAGACAGAGAGCGCGACAGAGACAGAGAGCGCGACAGAGACAGAGAGCGCGACAGACAGAGAGCGCGACAGAGACAGAGAGCGCGACAGACAGAGAGCGCGACAGACAGAGAGCGCGACAGACAGAGAGCGCGACAGACAGAGAGCGCGACAGACAGAGAGCGCGACAGACAGAGAGCGCGACAGACAGAGAGCGCGACAGACAGAGAGCGCGACAGACAGAGAGCGCGACAGACAGAGAGCGCGAGAAAGAGAGAGCGCGAGAAAGAGCGAGCGACAGACAGAGAGAGCGACAGAGAGAGAGCGAGCGACAGACAGACAGAGCGAGCGAGCGAGCGACAGACAGACAGACAGAGCGAGCGAGCGACAGACAGAGCGAGCGAGCGAGCGACAGACAGAGCGAGCGAGCGAGCGAGCGACAGACAGAGCGAGCGAGCGACAGACAGAGCGAGCGAGCGACAGACCGAGCGAGCGACAGAGCGAGCGAGCGACAGACAGAGCGAGCGAGCGACAGACAGAGCGAGCGAGCGAGCGACAGACAGACAGACAGAGCGAGCGAGCGAGCGACAGACAGACAGACAGACAGAGCGAGCGAGCGAGCGACAGACAGACAGACAGACAGAGCGAGCGAGCGAGCGACAGACAGACAGAGCGAGCGAGCGAGCGAGCGAGCGACAGACAGACAGACAGAGCGACAGACAGAGCGAGCGACAGACAGAGCGAGCGAGCGACAGACAGAGCGAGCGAGCGAGCGAGCGACAGACAGAGCGAGCGAGCGAGCGAGCGACAGAAAGACAGACAGACAGAGCGAGCGAGCGAGCGACAGACAGACAGAGCGACAGACAGAGCGAGCGAGCGACAGACAGACAGACAGACAGACAGACAGACAGAGCGCGCGAGACAGACAGAGCGCGCGAGACAGACAGAGCGCGCGAGACAGACAGAGCGCGCGAGACAGACAGAGCGCGCGAGACAGAGAGAGCGCGCGAGACAGAGAGAGCGCGCGAGACAGAGAGAGCGCGCGAGACAGAGAGAGCGCGCGAGACAGAGAGAGCGCGCGAGACAGAGAGAGCGCGCGAGACAGAGAGAGCGCGCGAGACAGAGAGAGCGCGCGAGACAGAGAGAGCGCGCGAGACAGAGAGAGCGCGCGAGACAGAGAGAGCGCGCGAGACAGAGAGAGCGCGCGAGACAGAGAGAGCGCGCGAGACAGAGAGAGCGCGCGACAGAGAGCGCGCGACAGAGAGCGCGCGAGACAGAGAGAGCGCGCGAGACAGAGAGAGCGCGCGAGACAGAGAGAGCGCGCGAGACAGAGAGAGCGCGCGAGACAGAGAGAGCGCGCGAGACAGAGAGAGCGCGCGAGACAGAGAGAGCGCGCGAGACAGAGAGAGCGCGCGAGACAGAGAGAGCGCGCGAGACAGAGAGAGCGCGCGAGACAGAGAGAGCGCGCGAGACAGAGAGAGCGCGCGAGACAGAGAGAGCGCGCGAGACAGAGAGAGCGCGCGAGACAGAGAGAGCGCGCGAGACAGAGAGAGCGCGCGAGACAGAGAGAGCGCGCGAGACAGAGAGAGCGCGCGAGACAGAGAGAGCGCGCGAGACAGAGAGAGCGCGCGAGACAGAGAGAGCGCGCGAGACAGAGAGCGCGCGAGACAGAGAGAGCGCGCGAGACAGAGAGAGCGCGCGAGACAGAGAGAGCGCGCGAGACAGAGAGAGCGCGCGAGACAGAGAGCGCGCGAGACAGAGAGAGCGCGCGAGACAGAGAGAGCGCGCGAGACAGAGAGAGCGCGCGAGACAGAGAGAGCGCGCGAGACAGAGAGAGCGCGCGAGACAGAGAGAGCGCACGAGACAGAGAGAGCGCACGAGACAGAGAGAGCGCACGAGACAGAGAGAGCGCACGAGACAGAGAGAGCGCACGAGACAGAGAGAGCGCACGAGACAGAGAGAGCGCACGAGACAGAGAGAGCGCACGAGACAGAGAGAGCGCACGAGACAGAGAGAGCGCACGAGACAGAGAGAGCGCACGAGACAGAGAGAGCGCACGAGACAGAGAGAGCGCACGAGACAGAGAGAGCGCACGAGACAGAGAGAGCGCACGAGAGACAGAGAGAGCGCACGAGAGACAGAGAGAGCGCACGAGAGACAGAGAGAGCGCACGAGAGACAGAGAGAGCGCACGAGAGACAGAGAGAGCGCACGAGAGACAGAGAGAGCGCACGAGAGACAGAGAGAGCGCACGAGAGACAGAGAGACAGACAGATATAGAGCGATATATATATAGAGAGAGATATAGATATAGAGAGATACAGTTGAAGTCAGAAGTTTACATACACTTTAGCCAAATACATTTAAACTCAGTTTTTCACAATTCCTGACATTTAATCCTAGTAAATATTCCCTGTCTTAGTTCGGATCACCACTTTATTTTAAGAATGTGAAATGTCAAAATAATAGTAGAAAGAATGATTTATTTCAGCTTTTATTTCTTTCATCACATTCCCTGTGGGTCAGAAGTTTATATACACTCAATTAGTATTTGGTAGCATTGCCTTTAAATTCTTTAACTTGGGTCAAACATGTTGGGCAGCCTTCCACAAGCTTCCCACAATAAGTTGGGTGCATTTTGGCCCATTCGTCCTGACAGAGCTGGTGTAACAGTCAGGTTTGTAGGCCTCCTTGCTCGCACAGGCTTTTTCAGTTCTGCCCACACATTTTCTATGGGATTGAGGTCAGGGCTTTGTGATGGCCACTCCAATACCTTGACTCTGTTGTCCTTAAGCCATTTGGCCACAACTTAGTAAGTATGCTTGGGGTCATTGTCCATTTGGAAGACCCATTTGCGACCAAGCTTTAACTTCCTGACTGATGTCTTGAGATGTTGCTTCAATATATCCACATAATTTTCCAACCTCATGATGCCATCTATTTTGTGCTTCACAGTTGGGATGGTGTTCTTCGGCTTGCAAGTCTCCCCCTTTTTCCTCCAAACATAACGATGGTCATTATGGCCAAACAGTTCTATTTTTGTTTCATCAGACCAGAGGACATTTCTCCAAAAAGTACGATCGTTGTCCCCATGTAGTCTGGCTTTTTTTAATGGTGGTTTTGGAGCAGTGGCTTCTTCCTTGCTGAGCGGCCTTTCAGGTTATGTCGATATAGTACTCGTTTTACTGTGGATATAGATACTTTTGTACCTGTTTCCTCCAGCATCTTCACAAGGTCCTTTGCTGTTGTTCTGGGATTGATTTGCACTTTTCGCACCAAAGTACGTTCATCTCTAGGAGACAGAACGAGTCTCCTTCCTGAGCGGTATGACGGCTGCGTGGTCCCATGGTGTTTATACTTGCATACTATTGTTTGTACAGATGAACGTGGTACCTTCAGGCGTTTGATGAACCAAGGATGAACCAGACTTGTGGAGGTCTTGGCTGATTTCTTTTGATTTTCCCATGATGTCAAGCAAAGAGGCACTGAGTTTGAAGGTAGGCCTTGAAATACATCCACAGGTCACCTCCAATTGACTAAAATTGTCAATTAGCCTATCAGAAGCTTCTAAAGCCATGACATCATTTTCTGGAATTTTCCAAGCTGTTTAAAGGCACAGTCAACTTACTGTATGTAAACTTCTGACCCACTGGAATTGTGATACAGTGAATTATAAGTGAAATAATCTGTCTGTAAACAACTATTGGAAAAATGACTTGTGTCATGCACAAAGTAGATGTCCTAACTGACTTGCCAAAACTATAGTTTGTTAACAAGAAATTTGTGGAGTTGTTGAAAAACAAGTTTTAATGACACCAACCTAAGTGTATGTAAACTTCCGACTTCAACTGTATATAGATATAGTTAGATATAGCATGCCTGGCCTTGTTCCTTACGTCTCTTACGTGTTTCATGGCGCAGTAAAAGCGCGTGGCGATCCGCAGCGTTTGCAGCCTTTGCTGAACGTTAGATTTGGGCCGCGGAGGCGCATCCTCAGGAGGGCGTGGCTGCTGGAAGAGGGGAGCGAGGGGGGGATGGAGGAGGAGGAGAGAGCCGGGGAAAGGAAGGAAGGAAGTTGAAAGGAAAGTGTTTAAGAAATACAAACTGTATTAGTTTAGTTTAAAGCGCGGCAAGGAGAGAGAGCTTCTGAAAGAGTGTACAGCCTGGCAAGTGCTGCTCGAAAAGCCGAGGTCGCAGGTTCAATTCCCACAGGGATCACATACAATCTAAATTGTATTCTGTCACTGAACCGCAAGTGGCTTTGGATCAAAGCGTCTGCTAAGTGGAATATATTTGAAGTGACATCATGTCTCAACATTCTAGCTCGAATGGCAGAGTATTCAACACATGAAGCTATGTCAATCAAATCTGTCAAATAAAAACCCAGGTTGGATGTGAGGACAGCAGGACGTGAGTCCACAGCACGGTGAGGTTGGCCAGGGTGTTGGAGAAACAAGCCTGGAGATGCAGGAGCATGCAGAAAACATGCATGAGAAGGGGCATGCAGCCAGCCAAGAGCGCTTGTTGTTTTTGTGTGAAACACCACACACACCGTACCGCCGTTACACACACACATTACGCCAGCTAACAGACACCAGCTCCACCGTACCTTCCTTCACCCCTCCAGTATTTCTGAATACACAGCACGGATACATCTGTCACAACTTAGACTGGAATTACACAACCTAACCTCAGAATGTAGAAAATGTGTGTTTCTAAAGCCAGTCTGAACATGAGCGTGAACATACACACACACGTGACCCCACTCAACATACATATACTCAGCACACACGCGCGCGCAGGCGACACCCCCACTCAGCGCGGGCGCCACCCCCACTCAGCGCGGGCGACACCCCCACTCAGCGCGGGCGACACCCCCACTCAGCGCGGGCGACACCCCCACTCAGCGCGGGCGACACCCCCACTCAGCGCGGGCGACACCCCCACTCAGCGCGGGCGCGACACAAATACATTTCAATCCATTATTTTTTTTAAATGTATTTCCCATATATGTCTGGGCACACCTACTCATTCAAGGGGTTTCTTTATTTGTTTGTTCTGCATTGTGGAGTAGGGGTGAAGACAACAAACCTGTGAAATAACACACATGGAATCATGTGGTGGCCAAAAGAGTGTTACATATCAAAATATCTTTCATGTTTTGGGTTCTTCGGAGTGGCCGCCCTTTGCCTTGGTGACAGCTTTGCACGCTCTTGGCATTCTCTCAACCGTTGAGTGTGGCGCGACCACCACACACACACACACACACACACACACACACACACACACACACACGACTTCACTCAATGTGAGAAGGTGTTTAATGTAATGGAGCCGTGATGGTGGCTGGCCATAGCATGCTGTTTACAGATTGATGTTCACGCGTGTGTGTTTGTGTACATTATATGTCAAACTGTTAGGACAAACCAGTGCATAACGTGAAGGCCTGGGTAAAAGCAGCAGCAGGTTATTGTGGTCGTAGTTGCTGAACAAGTCCTTCCACATCATGGCTAGTGTTAGCGCTGATCTGGCAGCAGTAATCATCGGCTTCTCCATGTAACTCTGCTCTCTTCCTCAGAGCCCTGCTGCTGTTACACCCGGCCCAGATTCTACTGTCGCCAGGGGAGTCTTTCACACACCTACCTACCTCTAACAGAAAAACACACCTCTCTCTCTCTCCACCACACACACAGAGTCCAAATGCAGTATGCTGCAAAGTTCACAGTCTCACACGCCAGTTCACATCACACTCAGGTGACACTCAGAATCCTTTCCACACTGCAGGTTAAGTTCCTGCCGACAGGAAAGGTTGCAGCATCACAAAGCCTGTGGTCTGCTTGTACAACTACCATTGGCTGAATCAGAGCCATGTCCTTCAAATGTATGACTATGGGCTGATTCATTCATTCACTCCCACTCAGAGAAAGTCTGCTCTCATTACCAGAAAACCACCTCATACAACAAACAGCATCTGATCAAATAATCCAGCAATGTAAACACACACACACACACACACACACACACACACACACACACACACACACACCAAGCAGGGTATGCAATGGTACTGCTGTGGCAGTAGTAAAGTGATGGAGCAAACTGAACTGAAGACACAGAGCATGCAACAGTATGGGGGAGTGTAACGGGCAGGTGGGGGGGGGGGTGTAACGGGCAGGTTGGGGGAGGGGTGTAATGGGCAGGTACAGGGGGAGTGTAACGGGCAGGTGGGGGGGTGTAACGGGCAGGTTGGGGGTGGTGGGGTGTAACGGGCAGGTAGCAGGTGTAACGGGCAGGTAGCGGGGGAGTGTAACGGGCAGGTGGGGGGGGTGTGTAACGGTCTTAACAGAAAAGGGTAGATGGTTTGAATACCCCCATGTAGTTAAAGACAGAATGGCAGGTCAGGTAGGTAATGGACAGAAGCGGTGTTGGTTTAAATCACCAGGTCTGAACACACAGCTCCCTCCCTCCACATGGTTGTATAGGACAGGGAGTGGCCAGGAATCAGAATCCATACTCAGTGTCTATATAAATACATTAAACACACCATGTATAGGTCCAGAGCTGGTTGTGTGTGTGTGAATGACTGTACCTTCTCCTTGTCGCTGGCCTCCCTGGCCACAGTGGAGCCCTGACAGACAGAAAGATGGCAGGCATTTTATTATTGATTTCCTTTTGTAAGCCTGTAACCCCTCCCTCCACCCCTCCTTCCTTCCCTCCCTCCACCTACCTTCAGATCATATTTTTTGTAGACGGGGAGGCGGTGGGAGAAGATGTTCCTGGTGACGATCATGTAGGTCTCGTCTCCGTCCACCGTGAGGCGATACATCCCCAGGAACTGAGGCAGCAGCGTGTTGCCATGACACTCCACTATGAACTAGGAGGGGGGGGGGAAACTCACTTTGGTACTTCTATAGGCTTGTGTGTGTGTGTGTGTGTGCGCCTCTACCTGGTGGTACTTCTTGAGGATGTTGTGTGTGTGTGTGTGTGTGTGTGTGCACCTCTACCTGGTGGTACTTCTTGAGGATGTTGTGCATCTCAGCCACATCCTCGCTGGTGATGGTTTTGATGACGTAGTGTTTGTCGTAGGTGGTGTGAAAGCGAGCGCCAGTCCGACCCTGAGCATCACTGTTCAACGGAGCCGCACGGGTCAGGGAGTTCTACAGGAAGAGAAGAGTCAATCACTCATTTCTAGAAACATATGAAACAGTGTTTGAATCTACAGAGAATGAGAGAGGAAAGAGAGAGAGAGAGGAAAGAGAGAGAGAGAGGAAAGAGAGAGAGAGAGGAAAGAGAGAGAGAGAGGAAAGAGAGAGAGGAAAGAGAGAGAGAGAGGAAAGAGAGAGAGAGAGAGAGAGGAAAGAGAGAGAGAGAGGAAAGAGAGAGAGAGAGGAGAGAGAGAGAGAGGAAAGAGAGAGAGGAAAGAGAGAGGAAAGAGAGAATGAGAGAATGAGCGAGAGAATGAGCGAGAGAATGAGCGAGAGAAGCGAGAGAATGAGAGAATGAGCGAGAGAATGAGAGAGAGAATGAGCGAGAGAATGAGAGAATGAGCGAGAGAATGAGAGAATGAGCGAGAGAATGAGAGAATGAGCGAGAGAATGAGAGAATGAGCGAGAGAATGAGAGAATGAGCGAGAGAATGAGCGAATGAGCGAGAGAATGAGCGAATGAGCGAGAGAATGAGCGAATGAGCGAGAGAGCGAGAGAATGAGCGAGAGAGCGAGAGAATGAGCGAGAGAGCGAGAGCGAGAGAGCGAGAGCGAGAGAGAGAATGAGCGAGAGAGAGAATGAGCGAGAGAGAGAATGAGCGAGAGAGAGAATGAGCGAGAGAGAGAATGAGCGAGAGAGAGAATGAGCGAGAGAGAGAATGAGCGAGAGAGAGAATGAGCGAGAGAGAGAATGAGCGAGAGAGCGAATGAGCGAGAGAAAGCGAGAGCGAATGAGCGAGAGAAAGCGAGAGCGAATGAGCGAGAGAAAGCGAGAGCGAATGAGCGAGAGAAAGCGAGAGCGAATGAGCGAGAGAAAGCGA
Source organism: Salvelinus alpinus (assembly GCF_045679555.1). Classification (NCBI taxonomy): domain Eukaryota; kingdom Metazoa; phylum Chordata; class Actinopteri; order Salmoniformes; family Salmonidae; genus Salvelinus; species Salvelinus alpinus. The sequence goes on from NC_092095.1 coordinate 17,300,841, forward strand.
GAGCGAATGAGCGAGAGAAAGCGAGAGCGAATGAGCGAGAGAAAGCGAGAGCGAATGAGCGAGAGAAAGCGAGAGCGAATGAGCGAGAGAAAGCGAGAGCGAATGAGCGAGAGAAAGCGAGAGCGAATGAGCGAGAGAAAGCGAGAGCGAATGAGCGAGAGAAAGCGAGAGCGACAGAGCGAGAGAATGAGCGAGAGAAAGCGAGAGCGACAGAGCGAGAGAATGAGCGAGAGAAAGCGAATGAGCGAGAGAGCGAGCGAGCGAGTGAGCGAGAGAAAGAGACAGACAGAAAGAGAGAGGGAGAGACAGACAGAAAGAGAGAGGAGGTGGACTGTGTGAGTATCAGAGACAGCTGAAGTCAGGTAGGCCTCCAATCCCTCTACTGCACCCTCCAATTGCCCAGCCCTACACCGGCGCCACCGTGTGTGACGACAAACACCTCTCCTTCCCCTGAGGTTGTGGCCCCCCTGCCCCCCCCCTGCCCCTGGCACACAGCTGATGCCCTCCAGAACCACCCCACCCTTCCTAGCCCCCTCCATGTCTGGTTGTCTTTCCACCTCCACTGAAATATAAACATGACACAGAGACAGCTGCAGAGGACCAGAACCAATGACCTATCATGCCAACACAGAACACAGCGAGAGAGACAGAAACCGAGAGAGAGAAACAAGACAGAAAGGAGAGAAAGTTGTTGATAAGATATGAAAGAAAGGGCAAGATTTGGGAGAAAAACAGAGTGGGAGAGGGAGTGAGATGTTCACTCTGTGTGTACCTGGAAATCTTGGTCATCGATGACAAACCTCTCTCTGAGGTTACGGAACACCAGAGGACAGTACTCCTTAAACTTGAAATGGCTCGGCATGTTCTCCCTGCACACACATACATTTAACATTAGATAGCATTTACCTTAGGACCAGGAGTTCCCAAACTGGTGTGGCCCTCGACCCCAACATGTAAAAAAAAAAGTTATGTAATCAACAGCCAATGTTTAGACTATGACAGTCTATTACAAATCAGTCTGAAGGAAGTGAAATCAGAAAGGTATTTTGTATGATCTTCTGTTTAGAGAAGAACATCATGGATTGTTATTTTCCCCTCCGCCTGATATAGTGCCTGGTCTCGTGGTCATTGTAGAGGGAAACAGACATACGTGTTCCTGAGAGTCTTATCTTTCAGTGATGGGGTCATAATATTTTGTAGTTTAAACCATTCAAAAGATAGGCACATTTGTAGGAAGAAAACAGAAATGGCTGTTTCTCTCGCAAACTACTTTTAAATCAGGGTCATGACCCCTAGTTTGGGAAACGCTGGATTAGTGTGTGTGTGTGTGTGTGTGTGTGTGTGTGTGTGTGTGTGCGCACACTTACTTGTTGAAGAGGTGATTGTCCACCTTAATCTTGGAGTAGGCCTTGAAGTCATCAGGCATCAACATGATAGGGATCTGAACATGGCTCAACTCATTGATCTGAGACAGAGAGACAGAATCACGGATTTGTAGAATAGTGACTAAGCATAAAATCCCATCAGTTTGAACTGTTAGACCAGATACCTTTTCCTTGACCTCTGACCTCCATCCTCATCACATCCCCTTCCTCTGCCTCGTTAGCTCAGTGATCAACATCCTGGTTGTGCAGGCTTTGGTTCCAGCCCAGTACCAACACCTAAAGACTAAGAACCCATCTACTGCGGCCAACAATCACCTTGACTAGACATGCTGCATTTCTACTGCGGCCAACAATCACCTTGACTAGACATGCTGCATTTCTACTGCGGCCAACAATCACCTTGACTAGACATGCTGCATTTCTACTGCGGCCAACAATCACCTTGACTAGACATGCTGCATTTCTACTGCGGCCAACAATCACCTTGACTAGACATGCTGCATTTCTACTGCGGCCAACAATCACCTTGACTAGACATGCTGCATTTCTACTGCGGCCAACAATCACCTTGACTAGACATGCTGCATTTCTACTGCAGACAAATGTCAAACACAGGATTTTTAGAATCTAACACAGAGTGTCGGAGGAGGAGGCAGGGACAGAGTTGTAGTCTAGTGAGCCTCCAGACAGCAGGATTTTTAGAGCCGCCTAATTTTATTTATTCAAATTTTACAATTGTTGCTATTATTTACATTTTTGGTGTATTACTTCCCATGCATAATTGTTTATGTTGAACTATACACTACCAGTCAAAAGTTTGGACACATCTACTCATTCAAGAGTTCTCTTAATTTATACTATTTTCTACATTGTAGAATAATAACTCATCCCAAACCACCTCAATTGGGTTGAGGTCGAGTGATTGTGGAGGCCAGGTCATCTGATGCAGCACTCCATCACTCTCCTTCTTGGTCAAATAGCCCTTACACAGCCTGGAGGTGTGATGGGTCATTGTCCTGTTGAACAAATGATAGTCTCACTAACCCCAAACCAGATGGGAGGCGTATCCCTGCAGAATGCTGTGGTAGCCATGCTGGTTAAGTGTGCCTTGAATTCTAAAGAAATCACTGACAGTGTCACCAGCAAAGCACCCCCACACCACCACACCTCCTCCTCCATGCTTCACGGTGGGAACCACACATGCGGAAATCATCCTTTCACCTACTCTGCGTCTCACAAACACACGGCGGTTGGAACCAAAAATCTCAAATTTGGACTCATCAGACCAAAGGACAGATTTCCACCAGTCTAATGTCCATTGCCCGTGTTGTGGCCCGAGCAAGTCTCTTCTTCTTATTGGTGTCCTTTAGTAGTGGTTTCTTTGCAGCAATTCGACCATGAAGGCCTGATTCACACACTCTGAACAGTTGATGTTGAGATGTGTCTGTTACTTGAACTCTGAAGCATATATATTTGGGCTACAATTTCTGAGGCTGGTAACTCTAATGAACGTATCTTCTGCAGCAGAGGTAACTCTGGGTCTTCTTTTCCTGTGGAGGTCCTCATGAGAGACAGTTTCATCAAAGAGCTTGATGGTGTTTGCGACTGCAAAAATGTTCTGTATTGACTGACTTTCATGTCTTAAAGTAATGATGGACTGTCGTTTCTCTTCACTTATTTTGAGTGATTCTTGCCATAATATGGACTTAGCCTTATTTTGTAAAATACTATCTTCTGTAAACCACCCCTACCTTGTCACAACACAACTGATTGGCTCAAACACGTTAAGGAAAGAAATTCCACAACTTTTAACAAGGCACACCTGTTAACTGAAATGCATTCCAGGTGACTACCTCATGAAGCTGGTTGAGAGAATGCGAAGAGTGTGCAAAGCTGTCATCAAGGCAAAGGGTGACTACTTTGAAGAATCTCAAATATGTTTTGATATGACTCTATATGTGTTATTTCATAGTTTTGATGTCTTCACTATTATTCTACAATGTAGAAAATAGTAAAACTAAAGAAAAACACTTGAATGAGTAGGTGTGTCCAGTCTTCTGACTGAGAATATAGAGTACCATTGTTGCTCAAACATATTGTTAATTTATATAATACTTCATATACATTGCTTTGGCAACAGTGGCAAAGAGAATTGACACCACCATCTCAAATTGTTCTGAAATTGTTTCTGTTAGAAGCATATAATATTAGCATTAAAAAATGTAGTGTAACTCAATGATGCTACTTATAGAGAATTTGGATATGCTAACATTGCTACCATTGACTTGCATTGGATTTGTGCCACAAATGCTAAAAAAGTTAACATTTGAAACAGTGGACATGGAAACTAAACCAAAGCATGGATTTTATTTATTTATATATTTAACCAGGTAAGTTGACTGAGAACACATTCTCCTTTACAGCAACGACCTGGGGAATAGTTACAGGGGAGAGGAGGGGGATGAATGAGCTAATTGTAAGCTGGGGATGATTAGGTGTCCATGATGGTATGAGAATTTAGCCAGGACACCAGGGTTAACACCCCTACACTTACAAAAAGTGCCATGGGATCTTAGTGACCACAGAGAGTCAGGACACCCGTTTAACGTCCCATCCGAAAGACGGCACCCTACACAGGGCAGTGTCCTGGGGCATAGGGATATTATTTTTTTAGACCAGAGGAAAGAGTGCCTCCTACTGGCCCTCCAAAACCACTTCCAGCAGCATCTGGTTTCCCATCTAGGGACCGACCAGGACCAACCCTGCTTAGCTTCAGAAGCAAGCCAGCAGTGGGATGCAGGGTGGTATGCTGTTATACATTGTCCATAGACTACTTACAGGGTAAGGAAACCAATGTGTCATTTTGTAATTTGTGTGAACTATCCCTTTAAACCTGAGGTTGGGGGGTTCCTAAAAGTTTATTTATATTTTTTATCCACATAGTAGGAACAGCACCATCTAGTGGTCAGAACCTGTTAATAACAGGAAGGGACATAAACCTAACAACTTCAATGACTATATTGTCAGAACAGGGGAAAAACATCCCCAAATTCACTGGGAATACTTTATATAGGATGAAGAAACAAGATGCTCTGAGACACAGCTCCATACTACTGGTCAGACAGGACTGATGCTATATACTTGTTGTCGGGGTGGGGTTGGCGTGGGGACTGGAGGGTTCATCGGTGGGTTTTGACAGTTTCTTTTGGATTACTCAGGGGAAAAAAATATTATTCATATTAAATATAATATGAATCCTATAAATTAAAATGATTAACTTGGGTGCAATCAATTAGCTTAATTTCTCAGAGATAAAATTATATTTCAACAAAAGAATGTTGCAGGAATGCTAATCTCAGTGGTTTCTACAGAACTACAGGGATGATTTTAGAACAATCTGAGATGGTCATGGCTTGCTGAAATGACATGAATGACCAAACCACCCATTCATGCCAATAAAGCATTTATTGAATTGAATTAAGAGAGAGACAGAAGGATAGCCATTGAGGCTGCAGCTTAACCAGTATCTGGTCCAGGACGAACTGAGACAAGGAAAGGAAGCTAGTGGACTTCAGAAGGGGGCAGAAACTAGATGATGGAACTTGGATGTTAAGGAGAGAGAGAGACAGACTATCAGTGATGTGGGGTGCCAGGCAACAACGTCACACAGAGACTGATGCATCCTGAGTACTTCAGGAGACGTCACCACATCACAAAGCTCTGTTTCACACACAGTACAGAGGCAGGAGAGAAGACAATGCCCCTGCACACGCACACACGGCACTGGGCCAACCTTCAGGAGGACAGCACAGTGGCAGGAAGTAGCAGCGGTGTATTCTCGGGGCTGACGGTGACAGACTACAAATCTCTCCCCTTAAGGAAGCCGGATTACTAATCTCTCTGTAGTATTATATCATCATGACGCATTCATCTGTTCAGTCAGACAGGATTTAGCTCAGAATGAAGAGAACCACAGAGAACAGCATTCTCCAGACCTCCAGGATGAGTAGCCCTTTCGGGCCGGTCTATGTCCCTAATGGCACCCTATCCCCTTTACAGTGCCCTATGGGCCCTAGCAAGGTCAAAAGAAGTCAAATATAAAAGGGAATAGAGGGCTGTTGGGGACACATCATAGTCACTGTATTCCTTGGCTTGTTCCAATCAACTCTGAGTGAAGCTAAGTGGTGACAACTGCAGCTCTCATGTTCATGTTGCATTTAATCTCCTCCTCTGATGATGGCTCCAAACGTCAGTCTCTTATCTCTCTCTCTTTCACTCGCTCAGCCAACTTTCATAGTGCCACTTCCTGTTCGTCGTCGCCTTGGTGACAGAGTCTGGTGTTTCCGACACAGAGCGGAGTGAGCAAGCTCCGTGCCCCGGTGGACAGGAAGTGGGAGAGGAACTCAGTCAGCACACGGATGCTTCTCTCTCTCTCTCTCTCTCTCTCATAACACCCTCTGACAGACAGACCCACAGCTCTCTGAACGACCCACAGACCCACAGCTCTCCGACCGACCGACCCACAGCTCTCCGACCGACCGACACACAGCTCTCCGACCGACCGACACACAGCTCTCCGACCGACCGACACACAGCTCTCCGACCGACCGACACACAGCTCTCCGACCGACCGACACACAGCTCTCCGACCGACCGACACACAGCTCTCCGACCGACCGCTCTCTGAACGACCGACACGCAGCTCTCTGAACGACCGACACGCAGCTCTCCGACCGACCGACATGCAGCTCTCCGACCGACCGACACGCAGCTCTCCGACCGACCGACACGCAGCTCTCCGACCGACACGCAGCTCTCCGACCGACCGACACGCAGCTCTCCGACCGACCGACACGCAGCTCTCCGACCGACCGACACGCAGCTCTCCGACCGACCGACACGCAGCTCTCCGACCCACAGCTCTCCGACCGACCGCTCTCTGAACGACCGACGCAGCTCTCCGACCGACCGACACCAGACCGACCCACAGCTCTCCGACCGACCGCTCTCTGAACGACCGACACGCAGCTCTCTGAACGACCGACACGCAGCTCTCTGAACGACCGACACGCAGCTCTCCGAACGACCGACCCGCAGCTCTCCGACCGACCCGCAGCTCTCCGACCGACCGACCCGCAGCTCTCCGACCGACCGACCCGCAGCTCTCCGACCGACCGACCCGCAGCTCTCCGACCGACCGACCGGCAGCTCTCCAACCAACCGGCAGCTCTCCGACCAACCGGCAGCTCTCCGACCGACCGCTCTCCGACCAACCGGCAGCTCTCCGACCAACCGGCAGCTCTCCGACCGACCGCTCTCCGACCGACCGCTCTCCGACCGACCGCTCTCCGACCGACCGCTCTCCGAACGACCGACACACAGCTCTCCGACCGACCGACACACAGCTCTCCGACCGACCGACACGCAGCTCTCCGACCGACCAACACGCAGCTCTCCGACCGACCGCTCTCTGAACGACCGACACGCAGCTCTCCGAACGACCGACACGCAGCTCTCCGAACGACCGACACGCAGCTCTCCGACCGACCGCTCTCTGAACGACCGACACGCAGCTCTCCGAACGACCGACACGCAGCTCTCCGAACGACCGACACGCAGCTCTCCGAACGACCGACACGCAGCTCTCCGACCGACCGACACGCAGCTCTCCGACCGACCGACACGCAGCTCTCCGACCGACCGACACGCAGCTCTCCGACCGACCGACACGCAGCTCTCCGACCGACCGACACGCAGCTCTCCGACCGACCGACACGCAGCTCTCCGACCGACCGACACGCAGCTCTACGACCGACCGACACGCAGCTCTACGACCGACCGACACGCAGCTCTACGACCGACCGACACGCAGCTCTATGACCGACCGCTCTCTGAACGACCGACACACAGCTCTACGACCGACCGACACACAGCTCTACGACCGACCGCTCTCTGAACGACCGACACGCAGCTCTCCGACCGACCGACACGCAGCTCTCCGACCGACCCGCAGCTCTCCGACCGACCGCTCTCTGAACGACCGACACGCAGCTCTCCGAACGACCGACACGCAGCTCTCCGACCGACCGACACGCAGCTCTCCGACCGACACGCAGCTCTACGACCGACACGCAGCTCTACGACCGACCGACACGCAGCTCTACGACCGACCGACACGCAGCTCTACGACCGACCGACACACAGCTCTACGACCGACCGCTCTCTGAACGACCTACACACAGCTCTATGACCGACCGCTCTCTGAACGACCGACACACAGCTCTCCGACCGACCGACACACAGCTCTCCGACTGACACGCAGCTCTCCGACCGACCGACACACAGCTCTCCGACCGACCGACACACAGCTCTCCGACCGACCGACACACAGCTCTCCGACCGACCGACACACAGCTCTACGACCGACCGCTCTCCGAACGACCGACCGACACACAGCTCTCCGACTGACCGACACACAGTGATGTGTAAAGCAACGATGTAATTTAAACCCCGGGTTTGCTTATGCTATGTATTGTCCATTGAGAGGGTTTGAAGCCATCGGTCAGCCATATTGGTACTCCTTAGTAGGAGCAGTCCTCCATAGGAATGAATGGAATTCCACAGTATTTCAATGGACAAAATTACATGCATTTAAGTATTTTTTGCTGTTGTCGTGGCGACAGTAACATTATGTTTAGTTCACATAATATACAATGAACCAAAATATAAAACACAACATTTAAAGTGTTGGTCCCATTTTTCATGAAGGGAAACAAAACAAGTTTTCATACGCATCATAAACTTATTTCTCTCTTAAAATGTCCTGCACAACTTTGTGTACATCCTTGTTAGTGAGCATTTCTCCTTTGTCAAGATAATCCAGCCACCTGACAGGTGTGGCATATCAAGAAGCTGATTAAAAACAGCATGATGGGGACAATAAAAGGCCACTCTAAAATGTGCCGTTTTGTCACACAATGCCACAGATGTCTCAAGTTTAGAGGGAGCATCCAACTGGCATGCTGACTGCAGGAATGTCTACCAGAGCTGTTGCATGTTCATTTCTCAACCATAAGCCGCCTCCAATGTCATTTTAGAGAATTTGGTAGTACGCCCAACCGGCCTCACAACATCAGACCACGTGTATGGCGTCGAGTGGGCGAGTGGTTTGCTGATGTTAACGTTGTGAACAGAGTGCCCCATGGTGGCAGTGGGGTTATGGTATGGGCAGGCACAAGCTACAGACCACAAACACAATTATAGATGGCAATTTGAATGCACAGACATACCGTGACGAGATCCTGAGGCCCATTGTGTGGCCGTCACCTCATGTTTCAGCATGATCATTAACGGCTCCATGTAACAAGGATCTGTACACAATTCCTGGAAGCTGAAAATGTCCCAGTTCTTCCATGACCTGCATAGTCACCAGACATGTCACCCATTGAGCATGTTTGGGATGCTCTGGATCGATGCGTACGACAGTGTGTTCCAGTTCCCACCAATATCCAGCAACTTCGCACAGCCATTGAAGCGGAGTGGGACAACAGCCTGGTCAACTCTATGTGAAGGAGATGTCACTCTGCAAGAGGGAAACGGTGGTGTTTGCATTTCTATATGCATTTCTATAACGTCCTAAATATTTTTTACACTGGAGAAGGAATGTTAAGATGGAGGCACATTGGCTTCAACACAGCGCCCTCTAGCAGTCATCTAGTGTAAACAAATCAGTGGTTTAAAGTGGGTGCGTTTGTGCGCGTGTGTGTCAGTCAACAGATCTCAACCCAATGGAACACTTCTGGGAGATTCTGGAGGGATTCCGAGACAGCGTTTTCCACCGGCCATCAACAAAAACGTACAGAATTTATTGTGTGAGAAGGGTGTCGTATCCCTCCAGTAGAGTCCCAGACACTTGTAGAATCTATGCCAAGGTCCATTGAAGCGGTTCTGGCCCGTGCTGACCAAATGCCCTATTAAGACAAGTTGCGTCAGTGTACCTTTAATTTTGGCAGTTACCTGTAGGCTAGACCTTTCTATACAGTCACAGTCCTACTAGAGCAGCTGGTGCTTAGTGACTCATCTGATGTGTGACTAGAAAAGGGACAGATTCAGAAAGTTGACCGGTTATGTAATCTCTCCTAGCAGCAGTGACATAGATATTCTGCTCTAAACCGGATGACACCTCATTGGTTCAGGCTAGTACGCACACCCAGATCCAGCACATTTCATTGGTGGAACTATGTACAAATCAGGGCAATCCCATGAAAGGACGCAGAATGCACAGACAGTGGTTATAAAAAATGGCTAACTAACCTGTCTGTCTTGGAACAACTACATGTGATGAATCAAATAGTGTAAACCCTGTTAAATCTGTTTTAGTAAATGACGTCTTCTGTCCGAGTACCTCACGTCTTCTGTCCGAGTACCTCACGTCTTCTGTCCGAGTACCTCACGTCTTCTGTCCGAGTACCTCACGTCTTCTGTCCGAGTACCTCACGTCTTCTGTCCGAGTACCTCACGTCTTCTGTCCGAGTACCTCACGTCTTCTGTCCGAGTACCTCACGTCTTCTGTCCGAGTACCTCACGTCTTCTGTCCGAGTACCTCACGTCTTCTGCACCCCGATAGTAACAGCAACATTCCGCTCACAAGACGACAGCCCAGCCTATGGTGGTGGTGAATAATTCAGCCTGTTAGTCTAATTTCAGTGATTACCATGTAAAGAGAACCACGGATCACCGTGTTTAGTGTAGAGTTCAATTATCTGGCTCCCGAACCCAATTATCTGTCTCCCCAACTACTACTACATTAGTAGCTGGTACTACTACTACCACCACCAGGTACTACTACCACCACCACCACCTGGGACTGGTAGTACCACCACCACCTGGTACCACTACTACCAACAACACCTGGTACCACTACTACTACCACCACCACCAGGTACTACTACATTAGTAGCTGGTACTACTACTACCACCACCACCAACACTTGGTACTACTACTACCACCACCAACACATGGTACCACCAACACTTGGTACCACCAACACTTGGTACTACTACTACCACCACCAACACATGGTACCACCAACACTTGGTACCACCAACACTTGGTACCACTACTACCACCAACACTTGGTACCACTACTACCACCAACACTTGGTACCACTACTACCACCAACACTTGGTACCACTTCTACCACCAACACTTGGTACCACTTCTACCACCAACACTTGGTACCACTACTACCACCAACACTTGGTACCACTACTACCACCAACACTTGGTACTACTTCTACCACCAACACTTGGTACCACTTCTACCACCAACACTTGGTACCACTTCTACCACCAACACTTGGTACCACTTCTACCACCAACACTTGGTACCACTTCTACCACCAACACTTGGTACCACCAACACTTGGTACCACTACTACCACCAACACTTGGTACCACTACTACCACCAACACCTTGTTTTGGGATGAGTTGAACCGCAGAGTTAAGGAAAAGCAGTCAAGTGCACAGCATATGTGGGAACTCCTTCAAGACTGTTGGAAAAGCATTCCAGGCAAGCTGGTTGAGAAAATGCCAAGAGTGTGCAAAGCTGTCAAGGGAAAGGGTGTCTACTTTGAAGAATCTAAAATATATTTTGATTTGTTTAACACTTCTTTGGTTACTACATGATTCCATATGTGTTATTTCATAGTTGATGTCTTCACTATTATTCTACAATGTAGAAAATAGTAGAAATAAGAAAAACCCTTGAATGAGTAGGTGTCCAAACTTTTGACTAGTACTGTATATATAGATTTTTAGCAAAAATGTTCTTACTTTTAAAATAATTCTGCATTGTTGGTTAAGGGCTTGTAAGAAAGAATTTCACAGTAAGGTCTACACCTGTTGCATTCGGTGCATGTGACAAATAAAATGTGATTTTACACACACCATTCACTTCTGGTGGGGCCTACTGTACACACATTGATAGCCATGCAGGGCAACGAGGACACTAGGATATCTACTGTTGGTGACTAAAGCTTTATTCATTTTAAATCAATGTCATTGTCTCCTCTGGCAAAACACATTATTTCCCTCTGCTCTACGGCATGCTACAGCTACATGGATGCAGCAGACACCTGTCTCTCTCACACACACACACACACACAGTAGAGGGCGCAACAGAGGTCCCAACCCCAACTGTGCACAAAAGATGACCTCTCCTGCTTCATCAAGTTGCCCCTCTCCAACCCGACACAAGTGTGACAGACCATGTGGAAAGACACGCACGTACACCACACACTCTGAATGTGCTCGGCTGGTCCCTGGGGAATCCAGGTCCTTTGTGAGATCCCATCTATTCTGTTCTTCATACATATTCACCACATAATAGCTGCAGGTCAATCCTGTGGCTATTAATAGGAACAGCCTCTTACGTCACACACAGACCCAGACATAGTCACTGGCTCAGAAAGACAGGGGGAGAGAGAGCGAGGGGTAGAGGGACGGGGGAATAGGCAGCAGGGGAGAGAGCGAGGGGTAGAGGGACGGGGGAATAGGCAGCAGGAGAGAGAGCGAGGGGTAGAGGGACGGGGGAATAGGCAGCAGGGGAGAGAGCGAGGGGTAGAGGGACGGAGGAGTAGGCAGCAGGGGAGAGAGCGAGGGGTAGAGGAACGGGGGAATAGGCAGCAGGAGAGAGAGCGAGGGGTAGAGGGACGGGGGAATAGGCAGCAGGGGAGAGAGCGAGGGGTAGAGGGACGGGGGAATAGGCAGCAGGGGAGAGAGCGAGGGGTAGAGGGACTAGGGGGGTAGAGGGACGGAGGAGTAGGCAGCAGGAGAGAGAGCGAGGGGTAGAGGGACGGAGGAGTAGGCAGCAGGGGAGAGAGCGAGGGGTAGAGGGACGGGGGAATAGGCAGCAGGGGAGAGAGCGAGGGGTAGAGGGACGGGGGAATAGGCAGCAGGAGAGAGAGCGAGGGGTAGAGGGACGGGGGAATAGGCAGCAGGGGAGAGAGCGAGGGGTAGAGGGACGGGGGAATAGGCAGCAGGAGAGAGAGCGAGGGGTAGAGGGACGGGGGAATAGGCAGCAGGAGAGAGAGCGAGGGGTAGAGGGACGGGGGAATAGGCAGCAGGGGAGAGAGCGAGGGGTAGAGGGACGGGGGAATAGGCAGCAGGAGAGAGAGCGAGGGGTAGAGGGACGGGGGAATAGGCAGCAGGGGAGAGAGCGAGGGGTAGAGGGACGGGGGAATAGGCAGCAGGAGAGAGAGCGAGGGGTAGAGGGACGGGGGAATAGGCAGCAGGAGAGAGAGCGAGGGGTAGAGGGACGGGGGAATAGGCAGCAGGGGAGAGAGCGAGGGGTAGAGGGACGGGGGAATAGGCAGCAGGGGAGAGAGCGAGGGGTAGAGGGACGGGGGAATAGGCAGCAGGGGAGAGAGCGAGGGGTAGAGGGACGGGGGAATAGGCAGCAGGGGAGAGAGCGAGGGGTAGAGGGACGGGGGAATAGGCAGCAGGGGAGAGAGCGAGGGGTAGAGGGACGGGGGAATAGGCAGCAGGAGAGAGAGCGAGGGGTAGAGGGACGGGGGAATAGGCAGCAGGGGAGAGAGCGAGGGGTAGAGGGACGGGGGAATAGGCAGCAGGGGAGAGAGCGAGGGGTCGAGGTACGGGGGAATAGGCAGCAGGGGAGAGAGCGAGGGGTAGAGGGACGGGGGAATAGGCAGCAGGGGAGAGAGCGAGGGGTAGAGGGACGGGGGAATAGGCAGCAGGGGAGAGAGCGAGGGGTAGAGGGACGGGGGAATAGGCAGCAGGGGAGAGAGCATGATTTTTAACTGTCCAATGCGCTGAATATTTTTATTTTATTTCACCTTTATTTAACCAGGTAGGCTAGTTGAGAACAAGTTCTCATTTACAACTGCGACCTGGCCAAGAAAGCAAAGCAGTGCGACACAAACACAGAGTTACACATGGAATAAACAAACATAGTCAATAACACAATAGAAAAAAATCTATATACAGTGTGTGCAAATGAGGTAAGATAAGGGAGGTAAGGCAATAAATAGGCCATGGTGGCGAAATAATTACAATTTAGCAATTAAACACTGGCGTGATAGATGTGCAGAAGATGAATGTAACTGTTGTAGACTTGCTTACGAGGCCTTCCCAACGATACAGAGTTTAAAAATAAAATAAAGAAATAGCAACACGAGGAATAAAATACACAAGCGTCGGGCTATATACAGGGAGTACCAGATCAACGTGCAGATGAATGAGGTACGTACACGAAGGCAGGGTCAAGTCACTAGGATAGATACCATTGGCTAGAATTCCAGTCAACGCTAGTTAGCATTGGCTCGCGAAACTACCTCTAACTTCCTTGATACTGGACACAGAGACATAACAATGGTACCATCAGTTCATCTGACTCTGGAAGAAGATAAAAAGGCCTCTTTGCCAAAATCCCCAACTGACCTTTGTCAAGCCCTGCTATGCATTCACCTGTATTGTGAATGGACCTCGCTCTTCATTTATCCAGTTCGTCAGGAGATTTACCTTTCAAATAAATTATTATCATTGTTGTTTTGTAGTTATATTGTTTTTACCATAGTCAAATGAATGCCTACATGGCTGTGTCAAAACAATGTACATAACATTTTTATAATGTAATGACATTGAACTCAAGATGTCCAACGATTGAACAGAGGAGTAGCTGAGTTAATCTCATGACCAAGTGCCATTCTGTGACCGTCTCATACGCCATCTTTTTTGTTGTTGTGGTATTGCTTTGGAACCGAGTATCGTGATACTAAACCTAGTATCAGTATCGAAGTCAAAATTCTGGTATGCTGACAACACTGGTATACAAAACAGTAATAATTCTTACCATGAAAAACACTCACCAGGTGTAGATGGGGGGGAGGAGACAAGGCTTAAAAATCCTTCTTTAATCTGAGACAACTGAGACATAGATTGTGTATGTGTGCCATTTAGTGGGTGAATGGGCAAGACAAAATATGAAAGTCCCTTTGAACATGGTATGGTATTAGGTGCCAGACGCACTGGTTTGTGTCAAGAACTGCAACGCTGCTGGGTTTTTCATGCTCAACAGTTTCCTGTGTGTATCAAGAACGGTCCACCACCCAAAAGACATCCTGCCAACTTGACACAACTGTGGGAAGCATTGGAGTCAACATGGGCCAGCATCCCTGTGGAACTCTTACCTTGCAGAGTCCATGTGCCGACAAATTGAGGCTGTTCTGAGGGCAAACTCAATATTAAGAAAAGCTTCCTAATATTTGGTATACTCAGTGTACGCTACACATCAAATCATTTAAATGAACCACTGAAATAGCACCTACAAAGTGCCCACAGCTGTGTTTAGACAGGCAGGCATTTCTGATCAAAAATGTTTACACTAATTGGTCTTTTGACCAATCACATGTGATCTTTTCACAAGGTCATTTTCAGAGCTGATCTGATTGGTCAAAGTGAGAAGAAAAAAAATCTGAATATGGCTGCCTGACTAAACGCAGCCAATTAGAGCCAACCGCTGTATGTATGTATTTATGATGATGATTCACCAGAGGTGCACAGACATTCTAGAAAACAGTATTTCTCAACCTCCTGTCCGTGGATGGAGTGCCACAGGTTCCTGCCTGGGATGTTGCTGGGCTGCATGTCAACAGTCAGGGTGTCTCTCTCTAAACTAAGTCCTATATCCTCAGGGTGTTAAGACAGAGTAGGAATGTCTGAGGCTTTGGGTGTCAGACGGAGTTGGTTAATTCCCCCCGTGTGGAGAGGGAACTATCATAGACAGACATGTCTATCTGCTCTCACTCACTACCACCAATCACACAGCCGAGGCTTTACACTCACACAGCCGAGGCTTTACACTCACACAGCCGAGGCTTTACACTCACACAGCCGAGGCTTTACACTCACACAGCCGAGGCTTTACAATCACACAGCCGAGGCTTTACAATCACACAGCCGAGGCTTTACACCCACACAGCCGAGGCTTTACAATCACAAACGCAATGTGTGTTTGAATGACCTACAGTAGAGGTGCTGCATCAAACCAAGTCATCTAGGGACTTCTCTGTTCTCTCTACCACGCCGTCTGGCGACTACCAGTTGAGTTGTCTACGTCGGTCCTGATGCTCCAGCAACAGAAATGCAGAGTGCTGGCGAGTTTCCAGAAAGTGCTAGTGAGTGGATGGGTTTAATTGATGGGTCTCAGGAGATAAGGAGGGTTCTGTTTCTTTGCCAGCCTCAGAGTGTGTGTGTGTGTGTATTGTCAGGCCTCCCCCTTTCTCCATTCCAGTGTTGTCGCTAGCAGACATTCCATCTGACCCCTACTCAAACTTGGGGCATAGACAGCAGCAGTTCTCACACAATCAGCAGGCTTTCTCCAACCACAATTCTACAAGAACCTCAACTATCATCCTCAATACAGTGTTTCCCCTAGGATTTTTTTTTTAGCAGAGGTGGCAAAGTTAGCGTTGGAGGGGTAGGAGTAGTGGGCGTGGCCAATGTCGTGGTCTCCGACCAAAAGTTTTACAGACCCTCCTCTTGGCCACAGAGGCAGGATTTGGCTGTTTTAAAGTAATTTCCTGAAAATCTACACATTTTGTCATGGGGCTGAGAGATGCTATCTGAGGGACTCAAATTATAACTAAATGGGGGCTCCATGCCATGACATTTATTACATGTTAGATTCTGTTAGATTCTGCCTGTCTAGTTTGTATTTTGGTGGTTGATAGTTCTTAAAGATGATGTAAACAACATACTTAAACAACTAAAACCAGATATAAAGTTCACACGGAAAACATTTTATAGTCCCAAATAAAAAGAATAGTGGTTAAGCAGTAGGGGAAAGAAATAAGCTCTGAACTGATCAGTTAGTGCAGGGTTGCAAAGTCCACAAGAAAGAGACTGGTGACCAGGAGGTGGGAACCTGGAAAACAAGCAGCTTCTGGCATAACACTATTCTATCCATCACCCTGTCCTGTGTTAGGCAATGCAACAACACAAAAGGTGTGAACATGTAGGCTAGGGCTAACTGCCTGGGAATCAAACCCAGATACTGTCTGAGACTAAAGAGGAGCACATTAGCCCACTGAGCCAGCCCTCTCTGGAGCCAACATAAGTATTCCAGTCCAAGGTGTGGTCACGACAAGCCTGGTGAAGCAAACTACCACTGGGATAGAATTTCATGTCGGGCTAAACTGTTGTGGTAGTGACACGCTGGTTGAGATACAAGTCGGAAGTTTACATACACTTAGGTTGGAGTCATTAAAACTTGTTTTTCAACCACTCCACAAATGTCTTGTTAACAAACTATAGTTTTGGCAAGTTGGTTAGGGCATCTACTTTGTGCATGACACAAGTCATTTTTCCAACTACTGTTTACAGACAGATTATTTAACTTATAATTCACTGTATCACAATTCCAGTGGGTCAGAAGTTTACATACACTAAGTTGACTGTGCCTTTAAACAGCTTGGAAAATTCCAGAAAATGATGTCATGGCTTTAAAAGCTTCTGATAGGCTAATTGACATCATTTGAGTCAATTGGAGGTGTACCTGTGGATGTATTTCAAGGCCTACCATCAAACTCAGTGCCTCATTGCTTGACATCATGGGAAAATCAAAAGAAATCAGCCAAGACCTCAGAAAAAAAAAACTGTAGACCTCCACAAGTCTGGTTAATCATTGGGAGCAATTTCCAAACGCCTGAAGGGACCACGTTCATCTGTACAAACAATAGTACGCAAGTATAAACACCATGGGACCACGCAGCCGTCATACCTCTCAGGAAGGAGACGCGTTCTGTCTCCTAGAGATGAACGTACTTTGGTGCGAAAAGTGCAAATCAATCCCAGAACAACAGCAAAGGACCTTGTGAAGATGCTGGCGGAAACAGGTACAAAAGTATCTATATCCACAGTAAAATGGGTCCTATATCGACATAACCCGAAAGGCCGCTCAGCAAGGAAGAAGCCACTGCTCCAAAACTGCCATAAAAAAGCCAGACTACGGTTTGCAACTGCACATGGGGACAACGATCGTACTTTTTGGAGAAATGTCCTCTGGTCTGATGAAACAAAAATAGAACTGTGCCTCAAGGTATTGGAGTGGTCATCACAAAGCCCTGACCTCAATTGGGATAATAAAGTTCTAAACCTCAGTTTGCTGAATTCTTTATCCTACATCTGAGTGTCTCTTCAAAATATGAATGATCACCATATTCAGGGTGTCACCATTCGATTCTCTCTGCAATGCTACACTGGCCTTTTTTTAAAGAAGAGATGTGTACTGTAGGTTTTCTATCTGGCATGCTTAATTGGAGGCTACAGACAAACTGAGGCATTTTAAATAGTGAGCAGAGGTTATTTATTAGCTGGGCCTGAAAGGATTACCCCAGCCAGCAGAGGAAACCAGAGTTTGCTTTAAACAGAAAGGTTTATTCTTGGACAAACGTTCTGTTTAAAGCAAACTCCGGTTTCCTCTGCTGGCTGGGGTAATCCTTTCAGGCCCAGCTAATAAATAACCTCTGCTCACTATTTAAAATGCCTCAGTTTGTCTGTAGCCTCCAATTAAGCATGCCAGATAGAAAACCTACAGTACACATCTCTTCTTTAAAAAAAGGCCAGTGTAGCATTGCAGAGAGAATCGAATGGTGACACCCTGAATATGGTGATCATTCATATTTTGAAGAGACACTCAGATGTAGGATAAAGAATTCAGCAAACTGAGGTTTAGAACTTCAATATCCCACACAATCACAACATTCTAGTTCCAATGCAAATGAGTATGTTATGTCATGAAACATTGGGACAGTGAGCCTATGTTGGGCTATATGGCTCTGAGCCTTCTGTGCAGTCACAGTGACTGAAAGAGACAGCGAGGAAGAGATCGATGATAAGCTCTCTGACATGGGAATATCTGTTCTCTCAAGATACTGGACCCTGAGAGCTCGGAGAGTTTATACCACCCACCCACCCACCCACTAAGCTACTTGTAGTATGTCACATCAAGAGTGCAGAGTTGACTAGTATTATTACAACTTTTCTATCAGCAATTCACATTGACCAAAGTCAGTGTGGCAAGTTATGGAGAATCGAGACACGACAGACAATCTATCCAACATCCTCTGAAAGGCCAATGAGTTAACTAGTTAGAACTGAATTGCTGCCAAGTGGAATTCAAAATCAAGCCTGTTGCGATAAGGTGCTAATTTGCATTGCCAGGACGATAACTACTGTTAGCCGTCATCCCTGATTTGCGCCTGACAGTCTCGAGTCTGTCAAGTCACACTTTGACACATAGCTGACACTATTTCTAGCTAGTTGAACTTTATGTTTAGTAGTACAGGGTCGTGAAAACATCGATTTGACCACCACTAACCAACCCCAATGGACAGACTCACCGAATGGTTGACTCCCCACATGAGGACGCTGAGCAGAGGGTCGCTGGCTCGGAAAAGCTTCACTTTCTGAGCGACGAAGTGTTTCTTCTTCGTCTTCGTCTTGCTCGCAATAGATGCGGCAATACTGCTAGCCGTAGCCATCTTTAGTGGCAATTGGCTGGATATCACTCAGTCAGTGACAGTTCGTTATGGAGCTGGGAGAGTAGCCTCTCAATGATCACCTACACTCTGCATTTAGCTAGCGATCAATCAAAAACAACTGTAGTCTTTTCTGTATTAGCTAGATACTCCAATTTACCTTAGGTTTTAGATTCCAACGGAGCTCGCCTGCCTACTACACACTCCGACCGTAGCAGCTGCACTGGCCAAAGCTAACGATAGCTTGCTAAACTAGAAACCTAGTCAGTCCTTTTACATTTCCTCCCGCTTACGCGTTCGTTGGTCAGCCCCAAAATATGCTAGTGTCCCAACCGTTATTCCAGTGCTAAAGAGGAGAAATCTAAAATCTACGGTTTATCAAATCTGTGTTATTTCCTACGATGCTTCCGGCTCGGTGTTGCGCTGTCAACTGACAGCTCAAAGGAGGGAGGTGATAGCATTCCATCTATGCCGCCCTCAGTCAGTGGGTGTGTGGCATATCAGCGTCTCGTCAGCAACACTAAAACATTATTTCCGGGTCGCGGAATTTCGGCTATTTCCCCCAAATCCCCTACGTAATAGTAGAAAGGTGTAATTAACCTGTATTTATTCATGATATACAAATGCCCACAATGCAATACATGGTATATTAAATACATATTCGTTTATAGAGAGAAAACTATTCTAGGTGCCGAAGTAAAGTGTGTCTGCGATTATTCTGCGTTCAAACCAACTGGGAACTCGGAAAAGAACGAGCTCCGACTGGGAAAAATCGATTTGAACGGTCATCCAACTCGGAATTCCAACTCTGGAACTCGGGCCTCTTTGTATAGCTCCGACTTTTCTGACCTGAAGTTCACTAGCGTCCTAATTTGTCCAAATCATTTTCAGAGTTCAGAGTTGTTTTGAACGCAGCATTACTCACTAGGGTCTGTAGAATCTAGTGTCCTCCGTAATTATTGGGACAGTGACATTGTTGTTGTTGTTTTGGCTCTGTAATCCAGCATTTTGGATTTGAAATTATACAATGACTATGACGTTAAAGTGCAGACTGACAGCTTTAATTCGAGGGAATTTGTATCCATATTGGGTGAACCGTTTAGAAATTACATCACTTTTTGTACATAGTCCACCCATTTTAAAGGACCCAAAGTATTGGTACAAATTCACTTATATGTGTTTTAAAGTAGTCAACCGTTGAGTATTTGGTTCCAAATTCCTAGCACGCAATGATTACAACAATCGTGTGACTCTACAAACATGTTGGATGCATTTGCAGTTTGTTTTGGTTGTGTTTCGTATTATTTTGTGACCAATAGAAATTAATGGTAAATAATGTATTGTGTAATTTTGGAGTCACTTTTATTGTAAATAAGAATATAATATGTTTCTTAGCACTTCTACTGTAATGTGGATGCTACCATGATCACGGATAGTCCTGAATGAATCGTGAATAATGATGAGTGAAAAAGTTACAGAAGCACAAATATCATACCCCCAAGACATGCTAACCTCTCACCATTACAATAGCAGGGGAGGTTAGCATTTTATATCATACCCCCAAGACATGCTAACCTCTCACCATTACAATAGCAGGGGAGGTTAGCATTTTATATCATACCCCCAAGACATGCTAACCTCTCACCATTACAATAGCAGGGGAGGTTAGCATTTTGGGGTGGTATGATATTTGTGCGTCTGTAAATTTCTCACTCATCATTATTGATGATTCATTCAGGACTATACGTAAATTGTAGGCCTACTATAGTTCGGTGCCGTTGTACTCTGGAATACATGTACATTAAACAGGATAACAGTACTACAAGAACCAGAGCGCTGCCTAACCTAAGTACACGGCTCTCTTTCCTCCATTGGAAAAGCCTATAAAACTGTCCCACTTCAGATAACTATGGTCGGTAAAGGGGGACAACTAAAAAAATTACTGAATTACAAAATTGAAAGATAATATTGGCAACTTTTTAAAATGTATTTTGATGCGCCAGTACATAGTATGCACATTTACATCACAATTTGGCACAGTGCATTATTTATGACAGTTTAATAACCTTAACATCAAAACAGAAAAAGCTATGTCACTGATCTTACTATGTGCTTCGCGGGATGAACTTCCTGATTAAAGCTTGCTTTGTCCTGTTTTATGACGTCACATAGATGAAGTGACGTGATTTAGATCATGTGATTTCTCTGCAAGGGTTTAGTAACACTAGTTTTGATTTACACTTGTCAGACCATTAAATAAAAGCATCAGGACTAAGCAGTCCCAGTTTGTATGATGTCCCACTTTTTCTGAATTCACCCTATGTAATTTATAGGCCTACAATAATTTGGGACCAATGGATTGTGTGGAGTAGAAAGTGTTGCTGGGTATTTAAACCTCAGTCCCTCGTGAAATAACACCATATATAGATGATACAGACCCTACTGAGTAATCCCAACCTCACTTTTACATCAGCACATAGAATCGCTTTTTCTCTAAAAGGCAATATGTAATTTATAGGCCTTACAGTGGATTGCATTGGTACCAAAGGAATGGGTGGAGTAGAAAGTGCTGCTGGGTATTTAGACCACAGTCCACCAAGAAATAACATCATATATAGACTCTAGTGCGGGATCAATATGTTCTTAACTTTCATTTACTTTAGCTCCAACAATTACTCAATGTGCTCCACCTTATAATATTATTTATCTTGTATAAAGTAGTAATCATCTTTAGTTTCCCCAGATGTAGTTATAATTTTGTAACATAATTGTAACATTATGCACTATGCAAAGGTGCAAAATGATTGACTTCGTATCATCCTCATAGCGTATTATTGCAGACTTTTATTTTGAAGGCTAAATATAAAAACCGGAAGTCTTAACGTTGCTGCCTGGATGCTAATGTTGCTGCCGTGACGCTAACGGGTGACGGCCAGAACGACGTTCCCTCGCGCAGACAGATTGGACAATGGTAGCGTTCCAGGTCCCCTAAATTGGAAGACACGTTGCGCAGATGACCAAATTGTTAAATCAAGTTCAGTATTTATGTTGATTTTAGAGCTATTAGATCTGTATTAGATCTCTATAAATATGGAAGTAGTGTTTACTATTACTAGAACCCCAGAAATATGACATAATGATACGATAATATGCGTAATGTAGGCGGCCTGGAACACTACCATTCTGTTCTGGTTTGCCCTCTAATATATATACTGCAATCCAACCTCCCCCAAGGGGTCTTTCTCTGTCTCACTCAATCTCGCTCTCTCTCTGCTGTAATTCCCTTCTCTCAAATACTGTATTGATTCATAATGTGACATAACCTCATAAATGCTGGTGACTTTTTATTTTAAAGGAATATTATCAGCCGTGTGTGTGTGTGTGTGTGTGTGTGTGTGTGTGTGTGTGTGTGTGTGTGTGTGTGTGTGTGTGTGTGTGTGTGTGTGTGTGTGTGTGTGTGTGTGTGTGTGTGTGTGTGTGTGTGTGTGTGTGTGTGTGTGTGTCTATGCACTGTATGCATGTCCTTTTGCAACCCCTAATAATGCATTAGTTAAAATCCATACAATATCCGCACACCCCATCCCCTAACCTTGGATGCTTTATTTGCGATTAATCTGTATCACTCAGGGCGGGCAGGCCACTGACAGTGTCCCGCATGGCCAGAGGTGCTGTAAGGCTTTTACAGGGCGTTTGGGTGTTTTGGTGCAGAGCAGTGCAGAGTGTGCTTTTTCCAGCTGTGGTTGTGGTGGAGGAAGTCCTGTTCTTTCTGTTCTGTCTGCTCTGTCCCCTGTCTGCTCTGTCTGCTCTGTCTGTTCTCTCTGTTCCGTCCATTCTGTCTGCTCTATCCATTCTGTCTGCTCCATCCATTCTGTCTGCTCTGTCCCCCTGTCTGCTCTGTCTGTTCTGTCTGTTCTCTCTGTTCTCTCTGTTCTGTTCATTCTGTCTCCTCTATCCATTCTGTCTGCTCCATCCATTCTGTCTGCTCTGTCCCCCTGTCTGCTCTGTCTGTTCTGTCTGCTCTGTCTGTTCTCTCTGTTCTGTCCATTCTGTCTGCTCTATCCATTCTGTCTGATCTGTCTGTTCTGTCTGCTCTGTCTGTTCTCTCTGTTCTCTCTGTTCTGTCCATTCTGTCTGCTCTATCCATTCTGTCTGATCTGTCTGTTCTGTTTGCTCTGTCGGCTCTGTGTGTTCATCCCATTCTGTCTCCTCTGTCCATTCTGTCTGTCTGTCCATTCTGTCTGCCTTGTCTGCTCTGTCCATTCTGTCTGCTCTGTCCATTCTGTCTGCCTTGTCTCCTCTGTCCATTCTGTCTGTCTGTCCATTCTGTCTGCCTTGTCTGCTCTGTCCATTCTGTCTGCTCTGTCCATTCTGTCTGTTCTGTCCGCTGATATGGAGCTAATTTGGTTTATGACTCACCCTCCTCTTGCCAGTACCCTCTGCTGCTGTGGGAGACAGGCAGGCCACCTCTTAAAGGCACAGCCACAACAATGCTTAATAGAATAGAATAGTGGGTGTGGGTGACATTCAGATAAGCAGACAGTACAGTACACACATAACAGCACAATTACACACATACATATTGCCCTATATAAATAAGGTAAACCAATAAGCCCTAACCAAACAGTTAGTAAAATGTTCAGGTTGTTCTTTTAATGCAAACTTTTTCTAAAATCTAGTTTCTTCAACTACTGTGTGAAATGTAAGTGGGTCCTTCTGTTGTCAAGGCATACAAAGCTATTTCTGAGGATGTTGGAAAGTGATTAGAACAACCAGATGATAGAAAACCACAGTCTGTGATTTCCAGAATTAAATGAGGAAATAGACCTTAATTTTGTGCTGTCATCATCAACCAAATGAAGGACCGACCTACTTCATTGTTTATGTTGCATGAGGCAGTCATTCCCTGAGCACCACTTCAACTGCTACATGCATGTGAAATGTGATGGGATGCACTCCACTGTTTGTTTTTGTTGATGGTTCAATCTTTGCTATGCACATCATGTTGAAGAGCGTGGCCCAATCTAAACCAGCAAAGGCTTTTCATCATTTCAGGTAAATCCAGTGGTGTAAACTAAGTAAAAATACTTAGAAGTAAGTCATTTTTGGGGTATCTCTACTTCACTTTACTCTTTATATATATATTTTTTTTTTTACAACTTTTACATTCCTAACGAAAATAATATTTTTACTGCATACATTTGCCCTGGTACCCAAAAGTACTCGTTACATTTCGACTGCTTAGCAGGACAAGAAAAGAGTACAATTCACGCACTTATCAAGAAAACATCCCTGGTCATCTACTACCTCTGATCTGGTGGACTCACTAAACACAAATGCTTCGTTTGTAAAGGATGTCTAAGTGTTTGAGTGTTCCCCTTCCTAATCTGTAAATAAAAAAACAAGAAAATGGTGCGGTCTGGTTTGCTTACATTTACTTTTACATTTACTTTTGATACTGAAGTATATTTTTGAGATTACATTTACTTTTGATAGTTAAGTATATTTAAAATAAAATACTTTCAGACTTTTTCTCAAGTAGTATTTTACTGGGTGACTTTCACTTTAACTTGAGTCATTTTCTATCTATTTTCTAAGGTATCTTCACTTTTACTCAAGTATGACAATTGGGTACTTTTTCCACCACTGGGTAAATCTTTCGTCTTCTGTCTTCCGGTTTCGACCACTAAAACCTCGTGGCATCTGTCGCCTAGCAACGAAATGTCAACTTCAGTTTCCAAACAAACATTGATAACGGTAGTTAGCTAACAAGCTAGCTGAAAACCTGTAGGTTAGCTAGGTACTGGCCGTCTGCAGACTTCAACAACAGGTAATTTATTCAAATGGTTATAAGGAAGGTCATCATAAATGACCCAAAGCCACCTCGTTTGGACGTCCAGTGTAATTAGCACGCTCTCTTGCACCGTTACCTGTTCTGTGTAAGCCAGTGCTTGCCAAGTTGACACCCACGTAAACATTGACAGCATGTAATAATGGGTAAATAAATTGGCAAAAAAAAGGTGTGGCTTTATTGTTTCAGGATGGGGAAGAAAGTGAAGAAAGAGAGTGAGCCTCCTTCTAAGGATGTGGTAAGAAGATGAAGATAATATTGCTGTTGTGATGAGGTCAATTTAATGAGAAGTCAAACGCTCTCTGCTTCACTCTCTTTCTCTAGTTTGACCCCCTGCCGATTGAAAGTAAGAAAGCAGCCACTGTGGTCCTCATGCTCAATTCCCCCGAAGAGGAGGTTTTGGTTAAAGCTTGCGAAGCCATCCACAAATTTGCAGAGAAAGGTATTTTTTACCATTGATGTTCATGTTGGTGAGAGAACCAATATCATAGCCATATGGTATCATTTCTTCTGAAAGTAATCACATTATCGGAAATAACTGGACTGTGGAAAGCAATGTAATGAAGGTAATATGTTAATTTGAACCTGGACCAAAGCTTGGGAGCAGCTTATCTACTGAGCATAAAGCCATCTCTTGCTCTCTCTCTTTATGTCTCGCTCTCTCTCTCCCTGTCTCTTCCTGTCTCCCCCTGGTGACAGGTGATGAGAACAGGAGTTCTCTGCTGGGGCTAGGGGCGGTGGAGCCTCTGTCTCACCTCATCTCCCACGAAGACAAGCTAGTCCGCCGCAACGCTTTCATGGCCCTGGGAGTCATGGCTGCCAACAGTAAGAACCCCTCCCCTAACTACTGCTGTAGGACGGTAACTACTGATTTAGGAGTAGTAACACAACACACAATGCAAAATCAGTTGTTTACGGTCGGTCTGGAGTCTGTTCACATGTGACTGAAGACACGATTGTGGCCATAAACTTTGGGTAACTTCTGTTTCTGTTCTCTTTGAAAGGCGATGTAAAAAGACTTCTGAAGAAACTGAATGCCATTCCTTCTATCATCGGAAAGCTGTCACCTGAAGGTATGCTCTGGCTGGATGTTCTCAAGTATCAATCATATATTAAATCATTGTGACATTTCTTTGTATCTGCCTGTCTGTCTATATCTGTGTGTACCTGTGTTTGTGTTTATGTGTGTATTCCTGTGACAGAGGATGTTGTGGTCCATGAGTTTGCCACACTGTGTCTGGCCTCCCTGTCGGTGGACTTCAGCTGTAAGGTCCAGATCTCGGACCAGGAGGGACTAGAGCCGCTTATACAGCTTCTGTCCAGCCCTGACCCTGATGTCAAGAAGAACTCTGTGGAGACTATCTGCAACCTGGTGCAGGTGTGTGTGTGTGTGACTGAAGGGGCTTGAACCCTAGTTCCCTGCTCGCCACAAGACTGTGTTAGCCTGCTGAGCTAAAGCCCCATGTTACGTGTGTAGGACCTCCCCAGCCGTGTGGCAGTGCGTGAGCTAAATGGCGTCCCCCCGCTCCTGGAGCTGTTGAGATCTGAGTTCCCGGTCATCCAGCAATTATCCCTGAGGACGCTGGTGATCGTAACCACGGATACCGACACACGAGCCACCTTCAGGGAGGAGCAGGGCTTTGACAGGCTGCTGGAGTTCCTCTGCAACAAGGTCTGTGTGGCCCAGAGCTACCTGGGTCAAATATATTTATCAGATACGTGGAAGTACCTGTAAAGTATTTGAGGTGCTCTTGATCAAGCTTGCAAGCTCGCACTTTTGGGACCACTCTATTGAAATCATTCTACCAGGTAAACAAAATGAAGCGTATCTCAAGTGTGAAGGAATTTGATTCCTGCCTTGTGTTTGTGTCCTGTAGGAGTTCAGTGATCTGCATGTAGAAGCCCTACAGGTGTTGTCTAACTGTCTGGAGGACAGAGACAGTCTCCAGCTGATCCATGAGACTGGAGGTCTCCAGAGGTTACTACAGTTCATCACCACTCCCACCCTGCTGGACATACAGACCAACGCTGTCAAGGCCATCTACAGGGTGGCTCAGAGCTGTAAGGGCTAAGTGTGTTTGTGTATTTGTGTGTGTGTGTGTGTGTGTTTAACCCTTGTGTGGTGTTCATGTTTGTTATTCACCCCAATGTTCACGGGTCTGATGGACCCACAACATTTTTAGGTTTTTAAAACAATACAGCCATAACAATTGACGTAAAAATACTTAATACTTAGATGTTGACTTATATCAATTAGAATCAATTTAGACAGCATACATGGTTCATACAGTGGGGAGAACAAGTATTTGATACACTGACGATTTTGCAGGTTTTCCTACTTACAAAGCATGTAGAGGTCTGTAATTTTTATCATAGGTACACTTCAACTGTGAGAGAAGGAATCTAAAACAAAAATCCAGAAAATCACATTGTATGATTTTTAAGTAATTAATTTGCATTTTATTGCATGACATAAGTATTTGATACATCAGAAAAGCAGAACTGAATATTTGGTACAGAAACCTTAGTTTGCAATTACAGAGATCATACGTTTCCTGTAGTTCTTGACCAGGTTTGCACACACTGCAGCAGGGATTTTGGCCCACTCCTCCATACAGACCTTCTCCAGATCCTTCAGGTTTCGGGGCTGTCGCTGGGCAATACGGACTTTCGGCTCCCTCCAAAGATTTTCTATTGGGTTCAGGTCTGGAGACTGGCTAGGCCACTCCAGGACCTTGAGATGCTTCTTACGGAGCCACTCCTTAGTTGCCCTGGCTGTGTGTTTCGGGTCGTTGTCATGCTGGAAGACCCAGCCACGACCCATCTTCAATGCTCTTACTGAGGGAAGGAGGTTATTGGTCAAGATCTCGCGATACATGGCCCCATCCATCCTCCCCTCAATACGGTGCAGTCGTCCTGTCCCCTTTGCAGAAAAGCATCCCCAAAGAATGATGTTTCCACCTCCATGCTTCACGGTTGGGATGGTGTTCTTGGGGTTGTACTCATCCTTCTATTCCTCCAAACACGGCGAGTGGAGTTTAGAGCAAAAAGCTCTATTTTTGTCTCATCAGACCACATGACCTTCTCCCATTCCTCCTCTGGATCATCCAGATGGTCATTGGCAAACTTCAGACGGGCCTGGACATGCGCTGGCTTGAGCAGGGGGACCTTGCGTGCGCTGCAGGATTTTAATCCATGACGGCGTAGTGTGTTACTAATGGTTTTCTTTGAGACTGTGGTCCCAGCTCTCTTCAGGTCATTGACCAGGTCCTGCCGTGTAGTTCTGGGCTGATCCCTCACATTCCTCATGATCATTGATGCCCCACGAGGTGAGATCTTGCATGGAGCCCCAGACCGAGGGTGATTGACCGTCATCTTGAACTTCTTCCATTTTCTAATAATTGTGCCAACAGTTGTTGCCTTCTCACCTAGCTGCTTGCCTATTGTCCTGTAGCCCATCCCAGCCTTGTACAGGTCTACAATTTATCCCTGATGTCCTTACACAGCTCTCTGATCTTGGCCATTGTGGAGAGGTTGGAGTCTGTTTGATTGAGTGTGTGGACAGGTGTCTTTTATACAGGTAACGAGTTCAAACAGGTGCAGTTAATACAGGTAATGAGTGGAGAACAGGAGGGCTTCTTAAAGAAAAACGAACAGGTCTGTGAGAGACGGAATTCTTACTGGTTGGTAGGTGATCAAATACTTATGTCATGCAATAAAATGCAAATTAATTACTTAAAAATCATACAATGTGATTTTCTGGATTTTTGTTTTAGATTCCGTCTCTCACAGTTGAAGTGTACCTATGATAAAAATGACAGACCTCTACATGCTTTGTAAGTAGGAAAACCTGCAAAATCGGCAGTGTATCAAATACTTGTTCTCCCCACTGTATTTGCCATTTACATCTGCTAGATCACATTTATCAATAAAAAAAAAAAATATTTTTTTAAATAAAATGTGATTTTTGTGAACAAAAATCTATTATAATCAAGACATGGTGTAATAAATCATGTTTATCTTGAACAAATATAAATGAAACAAGGTTTTCATCACTATTGATGTTTATTGCTTGAAGTGAACAAATTGGAAGGACACATTTTACAAAGTATTTTATGGAAATGATAAATTAACCCCATTGAACACACATTAAGGCCGGTCTACACATGACATGAGGGACAGAGATTTACTGTGTGTTGAAAATGTATTTCTTGCACTTGATGCATGTGTACTGTGTCTTCCTGTCCTTCTTGGGTCCACACACATTGCAGCGCTTCTTGTTGCTACCGCCTGCAATCTAGAATGATGAAAACTAATTTTACTAACATCTCACTCACATATAGCCAGTAGCCAGTCTCCAGCTTGTCTAAATTGTCCACCCCTCCCTTTGTGGTATTGTAATCCATTATGATTTCTGTTTTTTGATGTTCCCTGGCCACAGATTCTCCCATCCCTATGCAGCGTACTCATGAGTACCACATTTCTGCCTTTCTTTGGCACGTAGGACACTAGGGATGTGTCGGCCTTGAACACAAACTTAGAGAGATTGATAGGCCCTGTTCCATGTATTCAACAGCTGAGGTGAGAGCGCTGGCTTGTTTTTTCGTACTGTTCCTACCATCGTCAGCTTCCTCTTGAGGAGCTCCTGTCCCAGCTTGTGCGAAGTAAAAAATGTTATTGCATGTGGCCACAGAGTCACTGTGTCACTTCCAGGACAACCCGCATCCCTTGGTTCTTCTCAGGGGCTCCACTCGCAAGTTCCACACATATGATGAAGCAGCATCACAGGCAGCCAAGATCTTGATTGCATGTTTTGCGGGTTTAGACAGTATGTACTGCCTGAAGGGGCAGCGGCCCCTAAATGGCATAAGCTGCTCATCAACAGTAACGTTGGGCCCAGGGTTGTAAAACAGGGGAAGGCGGTCCACCCACTTGTCTCACACTGACCTGATTGCAGCTAGCTTGTCTCTCTGCCGCGGAGCTGGTCTGGTGTCTCGGTTATCGAAGTGGATAATCCTGGAAATAATGTGGAAGTTTTCCAGAGACATTGTTGCACGGAAAAGTTCTCTGTCAGTTTCTGCATCCCACAGGGATTCAGTGGATTCCCCATTGGATCTGAAAATACCAGCAAGGATAAGAACCCCAAAGTATGTCTGTAAATGAGTTTGGGCCATCTCCTTCCATCTCTATCTATATATCTAGATCTATCTATTGACTCTATCTACCTCTCTCTATCTCTCTGTCTCTCTGTCTCTGTCGCTCTCCCCCCTCCTCTCTCTTTATGTCTCTCTGTCCCTCAGCAGAGAACCGCAAGCTGCTCCATGAGCAAGAAATCGAGCGGTCTCTGGTGGAGCTGCTGTCTCTAGAGGGTGATAGTTTGAGGACTGCTACCTGTCAGGCTGTCGCTGCCATGAGTCTACACCTGGCCAGCAAAGACGCTTTCAGAGACCTGGGTGAGACACACACACACAGGCGTGTGCAAACACACACCGACACACACCCGTGGCCCTAACCCTAAACTTCCCTTGTGTTCCAGACGGTATCCGTGCGGTGGTGCAGCTGCTTGGTAGTGAGGGGGGCGAGGTGAGAGAGGCAGCAGCCCAGGCCCTGT
The DNA here is from genome assembly GCF_045679555.1 of Salvelinus alpinus. Classification (NCBI taxonomy): domain Eukaryota; kingdom Metazoa; phylum Chordata; class Actinopteri; order Salmoniformes; family Salmonidae; genus Salvelinus; species Salvelinus alpinus. The sequence goes on from NC_092095.1 coordinate 17,331,246, forward strand.
CTAGCCTTACAAGCAGCAACCAGCTCAACTCATAGTGGGTTTCACACACACCTAATGTACTATATAGCCTTCTCTCTCTACCTCTCTGCCTCTCTCTCTACCTTTCTCTCGCTCTACCTTTCTCTCTCTCCACCTCGCTCTACCTCTCTACCTCTGTCACTCCCTCGGTGTTATGCATAAGGCAGATGTGATGAGGTCTCACTTTGTGTGTGTGTGCATGCGTGCATTCATGCGTGAGTGTCTGTGTGTGTCAGTGCTGTCTATGAGGCTGAGGGAGATGAGGGCTTGGTTCAGCAGCTCCATGACGTTATTCCCGGTGCGGTGGCTCACGCTGCGGCTGTCCTCACCAATATGGCTGAACAGGAAGTCCTCCGCTGCAGCATCCTGTCCCACGGGGCCATGGCTGCCCTCCTGGAGCCGCTGCAGTCTGCGGACACACACACCATGGTCCGAGCCACGCAGGCCCTCGCTGCTCTCGCCTGCGATGCTGAGGGACGGGCAGACGTGAGTGTGTCTTTGTCCGTTGTGCAGGTGTTTCAAACCTGGATCAAATATTTGTCTAATTCTTGAGCTGCACATAGTTTGCCTGGTACAGTGGAACCAATGGAATAGTTCAAAAGTGCAAACTCCAACTCCTTCCTCTCATTCCATCTCTTCCTGTTGTTTAGCTGAGGAATGCGGGAGGCCTAGTTCCATTGGTCCAGCTGCTACGGTGCAATCACAAGGAGGTACGCCGCAATGCATGCTGGGCCATCAGCGTGTGTGCCAACGATGAGCCCACTGCCGTGGAGATGTGCAAGCTGGGGTGAGTGTGTGTATGTGAATACCACAGATTGCATAATTAAATGCTGTTGTGATTCTAATCTCTCGGGAGGTGGTAGTGTTTTAGTGGTGATCCACGGGAGAGATTTACTAAGGAGCCAGCAGGTGGCAGTATTTCTCTGTTCAATTTAGTGTCAGCTCTGAAGGTGTGTGTTTATTTGTGTGTGTTGTGTATCAGGGCCCTGGACTTGTTGCAGGAGATCAACAGCTCAGCTAACCGTAGGAATAAGTTCAGTGAGATTGCTCTACAGAGACTGCTGGACTCCAACCTGTCTCTCAAATACAGCCTGACCAACACACTGGCCCCCACAGACATCACTGTGGACGGCTTCTACGACCCCGGACAGGTAGAGTTGTGTGTTACATCCTTCTCAGCACTTACATCTCTCTCTCTCTCTCAAAAGTGAAATAAACAATACAAATTAACAGTAAACATTACACTCACAGTTCCAAAAGAATAAAGATATTTTCAAATGTCATATGTCTACATACAGTGTAATAATGGTGTGCAAATGGTTAAAGTACAAAAGAGAAAATAAATAAGCATAAATATGGGTTGTATTTACAATGGTGTTTGTTCTTCACTGGTTGCCCTTTTCTTGTGGCAACAGGTCACAAATCTTGCTGCTGTGATGGCACACTAGTATTTCACCCAATAAATATGGGATTTTATCAAAATTGGATTTGTTTTTAAAATCTTTGTGGGTCTGTAATCTGAGGGAAATATCTGTCTCTAATACGGACAACTTTATTTGTATTGCTTTGAATGCATTTTTATCTTATTAACACTTTATTCTAGCAAGCTATTTGTGTAGGTAGCTATCAAGTAAACACAGTGATACATTTGGCAGGAGGTTAGGAAGTGCAGCTCAGTTTCCACCTCATTTTGTGGGCAGTGTGCACATAGGCCGCCGTAGGCTCTCAAGAGAAGACAGGCTTTCTCAATAGCAAGACTATGCTCACTGAGTCTGTACATAGTCAAAGCTTTCTTTAAGTTTGGGTCAGTCACTGTGGTCAGGTATTCTGCCACTGTGTACTCTCTGTTTAGGGACAAATAGCATTCTAGTTTGCTCTGCTTTTTTGTTTAATCTTCCCAATGTGACAATGTGGTTGTAGAATTTAATGTATCTTTTCTGGAGTTTTATCATTAGCGGGTATCGGCCTAATTCTGCTTTGCATGCATTCTTCATTGGTGAGCGGACCCCAGACCTCACAACCATAAAGGGCAATGGGTTCTATAACTAATTGAAGTATTTTTAGCCAGATCCTAAATGGTATGTCGAATTTTATGTTCCTTTTGATGGCATAGAAGGCCCTTCTTGCCTTGTCTCTCAGATTGTTCACAGCTTTGTGGAAGTTACCTGTTGCATTGATGTTTAGACCGAGGTATGTATAGTTTGTGTGCTTTATGGCAACGGTGTCTAGATGGAATTGATATTTGTGGTCCTGGTGACTGGACCTTTTTTGGAGCACCATTATTTTTGTCTTACTGAGATTTACTGTCAGGGCCCAGGTCTGGCAGAATCTGTTCAGAAGATCTAGGTGCTGTTGTAGGCCCTCCTTGGTTGGTGACAGAAGCACCAGATCATCAGCAAACCGTAGACATTTGACTTCAGATTCTCTCTCTGTCTGTCTGTCTTTGTCTCTCTGTCTTTGTCTCTCTGTCTTTGTCTCTCTGTCTTTGTCTCTCTGTCTTTGTCTCTCTGTCTTTGTCTCTCTGTCTTTGTCTCTCTTTCTCGCTCTCTGTCTTTGTCTCTCTGTCTGTCAGGCTCGTTCTGGCCAGAGGGTGTTGACTCTAGAGGATCTGTCTAAACAGCCAGTTAACCAGCGACGGCCTGTCATTGCTATTAACGCCAAACCCCTCGACACGTGAGTATGGTTATCGTTCACACCAACCCAACCACATACATAGATACAGTACCAGTCAAAGTTTGGACACACCTACTAATTCCAGGGTTTTTCTTTATTTTTACTATTTTCTACATTGTAAAATAATAGTGAAGACATCAAAACTATGAAATAACACATATGGAATCCTGTAGCAACTAAAAAAAAGTGTTAAACAAATCTAAATCTATTTTATATTTGAGATTCATCAATGTAGCCACCCTATGAATTAACCCTGGTGTCTGGGTCCTGGGTTTAGGGATTGTAGCTTCTAGATGCCCTCTTCTTTCTGTGTGCCTCTCTCTGCCCACTTCCAAACTTTGTCCTCCTCTCATTTGCCTTTACATTGTTGACACTCCCTTCAGTGTGTCTGACTCTGGGAGCCAGCTGCTCTGGGAGCCAGCTGCTCTGGGAGCCAGCTGCTCTGGGAGCCAGCTGCTCTGGGAGCCATCTGCTCTGTCCTCCACTATGCCCTCCTTTCACCTTGTCTCTGTCTGTCCAAAACTTCAGCTATGAGGTCAGAATTTCTTGGCGAGGCTATTTAAGGACTCTATATGCTATAATTGTATCAGTGCCCTCTCAGCCCAGTGTTAGAGTACTCTATCACTACAACTAGTATTAGAGTAGTGAGTAGTGGTAGAGTAGTGAGTAGTGTGTAGTGGTAGAGTAGTGTGTAGTGGTAGAGTAGTGGTAGAGTAGTGTGTAGTGGTAGAGTAGTGTGTAGTGGTAGAGTAGTGGTAGAGTAGTGAGTAGTGTGTAGTGGTAGAGTAGTGTGTAGTGGTAGAGTAGTGGTAGAGTAGTGTGTAGTGGTAGAGTAGTGTGTAGTGGTAGAGTAGTGTGTAGTGGTAGAGTAGTGTGTAGTGGTAGAGTAGTGTGTAGAGTAGTGGTAGAGTAGTGTGTAGAGGTAGAGTAGTGTGTAGTGGTAGAGTAGTGTGTAGTGGTAGAGTAGTGGTAGAGTAGTGTGTAGTGGTAGAGTAGTGGTAGAGTAGTGTGTAGTGGTAGAGTAGTGTGTAGTGGTAGAGTAGTGTGTAGTGGTAGAGTAGTGTGTAGTGGTAGAGTAGTGGTAGAGTAGTGTGTAGAGTAGTGGTAGAGTAGTGTGTAGTGATAGAGTAGTGTGTAGTGGTAGAGTAGTGTGTAGTGGTAGAGTAGTGGTAGAGTAGTGTGTAGTGGTAGAGTAGTGGTAGAGTAGTGTGTAGTGGTAGAGTAGTGGTAGAGTAGTGGTAGAGTAGTGTGTAGTGGTAGAGTAGTGGTAGAGTAGTGGTAGAGTAGTGTGTAGTGGTAGAGTAGTGGTAGAGTAGTGTGTAGTGGTAGAGTAGTGGTAGAGTAGTGTGTAGTGGTAGAGTAGTGTGTAGTGGTAGAGTAGTGGGTAGTGGTAGAGTAGTGGTAGAGTAGTGTGTAGTGATAGAGTAGTGTGTAGTGGTAGAGTAGTGGTAGAGTAGTGTGTAGTGTGTCGTGATATAGTAGTGTGTAGTGATGGATTAGTGTGTAGTGTGTATTGATATAGAGTAGTGTGTGGTGGTAGTGTGTAGTGATAGAGTAGTGTGTAGTAATGGAGTAGTGTGTAGTGGTAGTGTGTAGTGATAGAGTAGTGTTTAGTGATTGTGTAGTGTGTAGTGGTAGTGTTTAGTGATAGAGTAGTGTGTAGTGGTAGAGTAGTGTGTAGTGGTAGTGTGTAGTGATAGAGTAGTGTGTAGTGATTGTGTAGTGTGTAGTTTTATTTCAGTGTTTAGTGGTAGTGTGTAGTGATGGAATAGTGTTTAGTGTTTAGTGATATTGTAGTGTGTAGTGAGAGTGGTGGTAGTGTATAGTGATATAGTGGTGGTAGTGTATAGTGATAGAGTGGTGGTAGTGTATAGTGATAGAGTGGTGGTAGTGTATAGTGATAGAGTGGTGGTAGTGTATAGTGATATAGTAGTGTTAAGTGGTAGTGTATAGTGATATAGTGGTGGTAGTGTATAGTGATAGAGTGGTGGTAGTGTATAGTGATATAGTAGTGTTAAGTGGTAGTGTATAGTGATATAGTGGTGGTAGTGTATAGTGATAGAGTGGTGGTAGTGTATAGTGATATAGTAGTGTTAAGTGGTAGTGTATAGTGATATAGTGGTGGTAGTGTATAGTGATAGAGTGGTGGTAGTGTATAGTGATATAGTAGTGTGTAGGAATAGTGTTTAGTGTTTAGTGATATTGTAGTGTGTAGTGAGAGTGGTGGTAGTGTATAGTGATATAGTGGTGGTAGTGTGTACTGATATAGTAGTGTGTAGTGATAGAGTAGTGTTTAGTGGTAGTGTGTAGTGATATAGTAGTGTGTAGTGATAGAGTAGTGTGTAGTGATAGAGTAGTGTGTAGTGATAGAGTAGTGTGTAGTGATAGAGTAGTGTGTGGTGGTAGTGTGTAGTGATTGTGTAGTGATATAGTAGTGTGTAGTGATAGAGTAGTGTGTGGTGGTAGTGTGTAGTGATTGTGTAGTGATAGAGTAGTGTGTAGTGGTAGTGTGTACTGATATAGTAGTGTGTAGTGGTAGAGTAGTGTGTAGTGGTAGAGTAGTGGTAGAGTAGTGTGTAGTGGTAGAGTAGTGGTAGAGTAGTGGTAGAGTAGTGGTAGAGTAGTGTGTAGTGGTAGAGTAGTGGTAGAGTAGTGGTAGAGTAGTGTGTAGTGGTAGAGTAGTGGTAGAGTAGTGTGTAGTGGTAGAGTAGTGGTAGAGTAGTGTGTAGTGGTAGAGTAGTGGTAGAGTAGTGTGTAGTGGTAGAGTAGTGGTAGAGTAGTGGTAGAGTAGTGTGTAGAGGTAGAGTAGTGTGTAGTGGTAGAGTAGTGTGTAGTGGTAGAGTAGTGTGTAGTGGTAGAGTAGTGGTAGAGTAGTGTGTAGTGGTAGAGTAGTGGTAGAGTAGTGGTAGAGTAGTGTGTAGTGATAGAGTAGTGGTAGAGTAGTGTGTAGTGGTAGAGTAGTGTGTAGTGGTAGAGTAGTGGTAGAGTAGTGTGTAGTGGTAGAGTAGTGGTAGAGTAGTGTGTAGTGGTAGAGTAGTGGTAGAGTAGTGGTAGAGTAGTGTGTAGTGATAGAGTAGTGTGTAGTGGTAGAGTAGTGGTAGAGTAGTGTGTAGTGGTAGTGTGTCGTGATATAGTAGTGTGTAGTGATGGATTAGTGTGTAGTGTGTAGTGATATAGAGTAGTGTGTGGTGGTAGTGTGTAGTGATAGAGTAGTGTGTAGTGATAGAGTAGTGTGTAGTAATGGAGTAGTGTGTAGTGATAGAGTAGTGTGTAGTGGTAGAGTAGTGTGTCGTGGCAGTGTGTAGTGATAGAGTAGTGTTTAGTGATTGTGTAGTGTGTAGTGGTAGTGTGTAGTGATAGAGTAGTGTGTAGTGTGTAGTGATAGAGTAGTGTGTAGTGGTAGTGTGTAGTGATAGAGTAGTGTGTAGTGGTAGAGTAGTGTTTAGTGGTAGAGTAGTGTTTAGTGGTAGTGTGTAGTGATGGAATAGTGTTTAGTGTTTAGTGATATTGTAGTGTGTAGTGAGAGTGGTGGTAGTGTATAGTGATATAGTGGTGGTAGTGTATAGTGATAGAGTGGTGGTAGTGTATAGTGATAGAGTGGTGGTAGTGTATAGTGATAGAGTGGTGGTAGTGTATAGTGATATAGTAGTGTTAAGTGGTAGTGTATAGTGATATAGTGGTGGTAGTGTATAGTGATAGAGTGGTGGTAGTGTATAGTGATATAGTAGTGTGTAGGAATAGTGTTTCGTGTTTAGTGATATTGTAGTGTGTAGTGAGAGTGGTGGTACTGTATAGTGATATAGTGGTGGTAGTGTGTACTGATATAGTAGTGTGTAGTGATAGAGTAGTGTTTAGTGGTAGTGTGTAGTGATATAGTAGTGTGTAGTGATAGAGTAGTGTGTAGTGGTAGTGTGTAGTGATATAGTAGTGTGTAGTGATAGAGTAGTGTGTAGTGATAGAGTAGTGTGTGGTGGTAGTGTGTAGTGATTGTGTAGTGATAGAGTTGTGTGTAGTGATAGAGTAGTGTGTGGTGGTAGTGTGTAGTGATTGTGTAGTGTGTAGTGGTAGAGTAGTGTGTAGTGATATAGTAGTGTGTAGTGATAGAGTAGTGTGTAGTGATATAGTAGTGTGTAGTGATAGAGTAGTGTGTAGTGGTAGTGTGTAGTGATTGTGTAGTGATAGAGTTGTGTGTAGTGATAGAGTAGTGATATAGTAGTGTGTAGTGATAGAGTAGTGTGTGGTGGTAGTGTGTAGTGATTGTGTAGTGTGTAGTGATTGAGTAGTGTGTAGTGGTAGTGTGTACTGATATAGTAGTGTGTAGTGATAGAGTAGTGTGTAGTGATATAGTAGTGTGTAGTGATAGAGTAGTGTGTAGTGATATAGTAGTGTGTAGTGATAGAGTAGTGTGTGGTGGTAGTGTGTAGTGATTGTGTAGTGATAGAGTAGTGTGTAGTGATAGAGTAGTGATATAGTAGTGTGTAGTGATATAGTAGTGTGTAGTGATAGAGTAGTGTGTGGTGGTAGTGTGTAGTGATAGAGTAATGTGTAGTGATATAGTAGGTTCTAGTGATCAAATCAAAGTTAATTTGCCACGTGCACCGAATACAACAAGTATTGGGTAGTGATATAGTAGTGTGTAGTGATATAGTAGTGTGTATCAGTGTGTAGTGATAGTGATATACAGTGAAATGCCTACTTACAGGCCCTAACCAACAGTGTGATTTATAAGTTAAAAAAATAGCTATTAGGTGAACAATAGATAAGTAAAGAAATAAAAACAACAGTAAAAATACAGTAGCTAGGCTATATACAGTAGCAAGGCTATAACAGTAGCGAGGCTATATACAGGCACTGGTTAGTCGGGCTAATTGAGGTAGTATGTACATGAATGTATAGTTAAAGTGACTCTGCATATATGATAAACAGAGTAGCAACCGTGTAAAATAGGGGTTGGGGGGGGGTGGGACAATGCAAAAAGTCTGGGTAGCCATTTGATTACCTGTTCAAGAGTCTTATGGCTTTGGGGTAAAAACTGTTGAGAAGTCTTTTGGTCCTAGACTTGGCGCTACGGTACCGCTTGCCGTGCGGTAGTAGCAAGAACATTCTATGACTGGGGTCGCTGTGGTCTTTGACAATTTAGGGCCTTCCTCTGACACCGCCTGATGTAGAGGTCCTGGATTGGTGTCGTGGAAATATTGGTTCAAATTTTTTCTCAGATATCGGAACTTGTGAATTCAAATAGACTTTATTACAAAAGTAACAAAGCCGAGCAGGCCCATGGACCAACTGATATTTCCAGTCTCAGCACTCTCCTTTTAAACAGTTTTACCCTTACATAAGTCACTCCACTTTATGTAAATTATTACAGTGCCTTGCGAAAGTATTCACCCCCTTGGCATTTTTCCTATTTTGTTACCTTACAACCTGGAATTAAAATAGATTTTGGGGGGGTTTGCATCATTTCATTTACACAACATGCCTACCACTGGGAAGATGCAAAATATGTTTTATTGTGAAACAAACAAGAAATAAGAAAAAAAGAAAAAAAAACATGAGCGTGCATAACTATTCACCCCCCCAGGGTCAATAGTTTGTAGAGCCACCTTTTGCAGCAATTACAGCTGCAAGTCTCTTGGGATATGTCTCTATAAGCTTGGCACATCTAGCCACTGGAATTTTTGCCCATTCTTCAAGGCAAAACTGCTCCAGCTCCTTCAAGTTGGATGGGTTCCTGCTGGTGTACAGCATTCTTTAAGTCATACCACATATTCTCAATTAGATTGAGGTCTGGGCTTTGACTAGGTCATTCCAATACATTTAAATGTTTCCCCTTAAACCACTCGAGTGTTGCTTTAGCAGTATGCTTAGGGTCATTGTCCTGCTGGAAGGTGAACGTCCGTCCCAGTCTCAAATCTCTGGAAGACTGAAACAGGTTTCCCTCAATAATGTACGTGTATTTAGTGCCATCCATCATTCCTTCAATTCTGACCAGTTTCCCAGTCCAAGCCGATGAAAAACATCTCCACAGCATGATCCTGCCACCACCATGCTTCACTGTGGGGATGGTGTTCTCGGGGTGATGGAAGGTGTTGGGTTATATCAGAGTACCTTCTTCCATATGTTTGTGGAGTCTCCCACATGCCTTTTGGCGAACACCAAACGTGTTTACTTATTTTTTTCTTTAAGCAATGGCTTTTTTCTGGCCACTCTTCTGTAAAGCCCAGCTCTGTGGAGTGTACGGCTTAAAGTGGTCCTATTGACAGATACTCCAATCTCCGCTGTGGAGCTTTGCAGCTCCTTCTGGGTTATCTTTGGTCTCTTGCCTCTCTGTTTAATGCCTTCCTTGCCTGGTCCGTGAGTTTTGGTGGGCGGCCCTCTCTTGCAGGTTTGTTGTGGTGCCATATTCTTTCCATTTTTCAATAATGGAGTTAATGGTGGTCCGTGGGATGTTCAAAGTTTGTTATTTTTTTATAACCCAAACCTGATCTGTACTTCTCCACAACTTTGTCTCTGACCAGTTTGGAGAGCTCCTTGGTCTTCATGGTGCCACTTGCTTGGTGGTGCCCCTTGCTTAGTGGTGTTGCAGACTCTGGGGCCTTTCAAAACAGGTGTATACAGTGGGGAGAACAAGTATTTGATACACTGCCGATTTTTCAGGTTTTCCTACTTACAAAGCATGTAGAGGTCTGTAATTTTTATCATAGGTACACTTCAACTGTGAGAGACGGAATCTAAAACAAAAATCCAGAAAATCACATTGTATGATTTTTAAGTGAATACTTTTGCAAGGCACTGTAGTACACTTTAGGCTTGACCACCCTTATCTTGTTGCCTTGCTTAGTTTCCATTCTCTTATTGGCTCAGACATTAGGGCATAGATTATATTGGTGGCGTGACATTGCAATTACACAAAAATAAACAGACATGCACACTCCTAATGCAAGTGCATGTCTAATGGTGACTATAACTGTCACGGCTGTTGAAAGGAGAGGACCAAGGTGCAGCGTGGTGAGCGTACATTTTGTCTTTATTTGGAAAAGACGCCGAACAAAACAACAAACACTACAAAAACAAACCGTGAAGCTACAGGCTATGTGCCCTAAACAAATGTCAACTTCCCACAAACACAGGTGGAAAAAGAGCTACCTAAGTATGGTTTTCAGAGACAACGATAGACAGCTGCCTCTGAGAACCACACCCGGCCAAACACAAAGAAAAAGAAAACATAGAAATAGAAAATCATAGAAACACAAAACATAGAATGCCCACCCCAACTCACGTGACAATAACTGATTAACTAATGTTCCTGTCCAAAGGCCTTCACAAGACACAGAATGTCCAGGCCTGTGTTGATCCAGCTTTGTACATTCACATGATTTATGCTTACATAGGTCTAATAATTAACCCCATATTGATTCTGTTTCACTACTTCTGGGAAAACAGTATAGATACTGGAAAAATCACCAAAGCACTGGAAATTCTCCTGCAATGACAGGCAATTTAGCCCCAGTGATGTACTGGGACGTACACACTACCCTCTGTAGTGCCTTGCGGTCGGAGGACGAGCAGTTGCCGTACCAGGCAGTGATGCAACCAGTCAGGATGCTCTCGATGTTGCAGCTGTAGAACCTTTTGAGGATCTGAGGACCCATGCCAAATCTTATTAGTTTCCTGAGGGTGAATAGGCTTTGTCATGCCCTCTTCATTACTATCTTGGTGTGTTTGGACCATTCTAGTTTGTTGGTGATGTGGACACCAAGGAACTTGAAGCTCTCAACCTGCTCTACTACAGCCCGTCGATGAGAATGGGGGCGTGCTCGGTCCTCCTTTTCCTGTAGTCCACAATCATCTCCTTTGTCTTGATTATGTTGAGGGATAGGTTGTTATTCTGGCACCACCCGGCCAGGTCTGACCTTCTCCCTATAGGCTGTCTCGTCGTTGTCAGTCGTTTGCAAACTTAGTGATGGTGTTGGAGTCGTGCCTGGCCACGCAGTCGTGGGTGAACAGGGAGTACAGGAGGGGACTGAGCTCGCACCCCTGAGGGGCTCCAGTGTTGAGGATCAGCGTGGCGGATGTGTTGCTACCTACCCTCAACACCTGGGGGCAGCCCGTCAAAGTCCAGGATCCAGTTGCAGAGGGAAGTGTTTGGTCCCAGGATCCTTAGCTTAGTGATGAGCTTTGAGGGTACTATGGTGTTGAACGCTGAGCTGTAGTCAATGAATAGCATTCTCACGTAGGTGTTCCTTTTGTCCAGGTGGGAAAGGGCAATGTGGAGTGCAATAGAGATTGCATCATCTGTGGATCTGTTTGGGCGGTATGCAAATTGGAGTGGGTCTAGGGTTTCTGGGATAATGGTGTTAATGTGAGCCATTACCAGCCATTTAGGCAGGTTGCCTTAGCGTTCTTGGGCACAGGGACTATGGTGGTCTGCTTTAATATGTTGATATTACAGACTCAATCAGGGACATGTTAAAAATGTCAGTAAAGACATCTGCCAGTTGGTCAGCACATGCCCGGAGCACACGTTCTGGTAATCCGTCTGGCCCCGCGGCCTTGTGAATGTTGACCTGTTTAAAGGTCTTACTCACGTCGGCTACGGAGAGCGTGATCACACAGTCGTCCGGAACAGCTGATTCTCTCATGCATGCCTCAGTGTTGCTTGCCTCGAAGCGAGCGTAGAAGTGATTTAGCTCGCCTGGTAGGCTCGTGTCACTGGGCAGCTCAGCTGTGCTTCCCTTTGTAGTCTGTAATAGTTTGCAAGCCCTGCCACATAAGACGAGCGTCGGAGTTGGTGTAGTACGATTCAATCTTAGCCCTGTATTGGTTCTTTGCCTGTTTGATGGTTCGTCAGAGGGCATAGCAGGATTTCTTATAAGCTTCTGGGTTAGAGTCCCGCACCTTGAAAGCAGCAGCTCTACCCTTTAGCTCAGAGAGAATGTTTCCTGTAGAGTAGTGTGTAGTGATATAGTACTGTGTAGTGATAGTGTAGCGTGTAGTGATGGAGTTGTCCTATTGTTAGTGTTTAGGGGGAGAGGAAGTGGGACTGATGCTGCTACCTGTTAAACAGGCCTTCTCTGGCGGAGAGAGAAGCCCAGTCAGGGACAGTTGTCAGGGGCAGTAGTCAGGCACAGTCGTCAGGCACAGTAGTCAGGGACAGGAGCTATAGGGCCTCAGAAAGACACAACAATCATGCATGCTTGTCTCAGACTACTTAATAAGCTGACATTTAACGCCTTAAGGCCTCACCGTATGCAGCATATTCGGAAAGTATTCAGACACCTTGACTTTTTCCACATTTTGTTATGTTACAGCCTTATTCTACAATTTATTAAAATCGTTTTTTCCCCCTCATCAATCTACACACAATATCCCATAATGACAAAGCAAAAACAGGTTTTTAGACATTTTCAATATCAAAACTTAAATATCACATTTACATAAGTATTCAGACCCTTTACTCAGTACTTTGTTGAAGCACTTTTGGACGCAATTACAGCCTTGAGTATTCTTGGGTATGACGCTACAAGCTTGGCATACCTGTATTTGGGGAGTTTAGCCCATTCTTCTCTGCGGATCCTCTCAAGCTCTGTCAGGTTGGATGGGGAGTGTTGGTGCTGGGCTATTTTCAGGTCTCTTCAGAGATGTTCGATCGGGTTCAAGTCCGGGCTCTGGCTGGGTGACTCCAGGACATTCAGAGACTTGTACCAAAGCTACTCCAGTATTGTCTTGGATGTGTGCTTAGGGTTGTTGTCCTGTGGAAGGTGAACCTTCACCCCAGTCTGAGGTCATGAGCGCTCTGGATCAGGTTTTCATCAAGGATCTCTCTGTACTTTGCTCCGTTCATCTTTCCCTCGATCCTGACTAGTCTCCCAGGACCTGCCGCTGAAAAATATCCCCACAGCATGATGCTGCCACCACCATGTTTCACCGTAGGGGTGGTGCCAGGTTTCCTCCAGACATGAGGCTTGGCATCCAGGCCAAAGAGTTCAATCTTGGTTTCATCAGACCAGAGAATCTTGTTTCTCATGGTCTGAGAGTCCTTTAGGTGCATTTTGGCAAACTCCAAGCTGTCATGTGCCTTTTACTGAGGAGTGGCCACTTCCGTCTGGCCACTCTACCATAAAGGCCTGATTGGTGGAGTGCTGCAGAGATGGTTGTCCTTCTGTAAGATTCTCCCATCTCCACAGAGGAACTCTGGAGCTCTGTCAGAGTGACCATCGGGTTCTTGGTCACCTCCCTGATCAAGGCCCTTCTCCCCCGATTGCTCAGTTTGGCCGGGCAGCCCGCTCTAGGAAGAGTCTTGGTGGTTCCAAACTTCTTCCATTTAAGAATGATGGCGGCCACTGTGTTCTTGGGGACCTTCAAAGCTGCAGAAATGTTTTGGTACCCTTCCCCAGATCTGTGACTTGACACAATCCTGTCTCGGAGCTCTACGGACAATTCCTTCGACCTCATGGCTTGGTTGTTGCCCCAAAATGCACTGTCAACTGTGGGACCTTATATAGACAGGTGAGTGCCTTTCCAAATCATGTCCAATCAATTCATTTTACCACAGGTGTGGTTTACCACAGGTCCAATCAAGTTGTAGAAACATCAAGGATGATCAATGGAAACAGGATGCACCTGAGCTCAATTTCGAGTCTCATAGTAAAGGGTCTGAATACTTTTGTAAATAAGCTATTTCTGTTTTTTTATTTTTTATATATATACATTTGCAAACATTTCTAAAAACCTATTTTTGCTTCGTCATTATGGGGTATTGTGTGTAGATTGATGAGGATTTTTTTTGTTTCATCAATTTAAGAATAAGGCTGTAACGTTTCAAGTGGTCTGAATACTTTCCGAATGCACTGTATATCTGTCACGGCCGTCAACAGAAGTAGACCAAGGTGCAGCGTGGTGAGCGTACATATTCCTTTATTTATTTGACGCCGACAAAAACAATGTGACAATATCAATGCATCTACAGTATGTGCTTGGAGATGTTTTTGTCATCTGACCAGAAGGAGAAAGGAAGGAAGTGTGTGTGTGTGTGTGTGTGTGTGTGTGTGTGTGTGTGTGTGTGTGTGTGTGTGTGTGTGTGTGTGTGTGTGTGTGTGTGTGTGTGTGTGTGTGTGTGTGTGTGTGTGTGTGTGTGTGTGTAACTGTACTGTACCTGTCCTGCAGGGTGTCAGTCGATCAGTCAGAGGAGAGACAACAGGACAGCCCCACCGAGACTCGCACTGCATCTGTACTCAGCAGCAAGGGCTCCACCAGGACTCCCAGGTGTGTGTGTGTGTGTGTGTGTGTGTGTGTGTGTGTGTGTGTGTGTGTGTGTGAGAGAGAGGAAGAACTGAAGTACAGTAAATCAAATCAAATGTATTTTATAAAGCTCTTTTTACCCAGCGTAAAACCACAAAGAGAAAACAAGTCAGATTTAGAAGCACATTGGAACCTGGCTCTGTGGGGTAGCCAGTCCTCTTCTGGCTGTATGTATCAAGAGGACAGGTAAAGTGGCTGTCTCTTTCCTTTCTCTTTCACACTGTCTTCCTGTAGTAAAGGGAAGAGTAAAGGGCGGAAGGAGGACGAGAAACTGAGAGATGAGGATGAGAGTAAGCCCCAGCAGGAGGTAGCCACGGTAACAGAGAAGCCGTGGATGCTTCCGTATGATGCTGCGTTCCACGCCCTGGTTACCGAGGCCACCAAGACCATCCTCCCGCTGCACACGGAGAGTGAGCAGTACAGCGCTTTAGCCAGGTCAGAAAGACAGTACTTAAATAACCTACAAATAATCAACTGACAACCAACACACAACCTCAAATGACTAACACACAACTAAGAATAAGGTACCCAAAACTAACACACAACCCCACTAACAGGCAGTTCCTTTATCATTGGTTGTGGCTGCTCCCGTTCAGCCCCTATCTGCTGTGTGATTGGCTGTTAGGCTGGTGAGTGAGGTGATGGGCGGAGCGGTGGAGGTGGACAGACAGCATGACTTCCTGTGGGAGCTCCACCTCAGTGAGCTGCGCTACGAACTACAGTCCAACATCATCCCCATCGGACAGATACGCAAGGGAACCTACTACCACAGGGCTCTGCTTTATAAGGTGGGTAGTGTACTATCTCTTTCCCCTCTCTTTATCGCTCTCTCTCTTATTCTAGTCCCTAACTCCTCTCTCTCCCCAGGTGTTGGCTGACCGTATAGGTGTGAGTTGTAGCCTGGTGAGGGGGGAGTATAACCGGGTGTGGAATGAGGTCCTCCTCTCAGTTGGGACGCCCCACTATCCAGGGTGCCAGCCCCAGCCCAGAGCTCACCTGGTGGACCTCATACACCAGCCTGGCAGGCTGCTGAGAGCCAATACACCTCAGGCCAAACAATACCAGACTATATAACCACACGTTAAAATACACTTTATAACTACACCATACCAGACTATATAACCACACGTTAAAATACACTTTATAACTACACCATACCAGACTATATAACCACACGTTAAAATACACTTTATAACTACACCATACCAGACCCTGGGAGGCTGCTAAGGTCCACCACACAACCCCAAGTTATACAATGCCAGACTGTCCTTTATAAACAACACCAGACCTTATAAACTGTCTGAACTAGACTGTGCAGCTATCCCATTCTTTCTTTGTACTGAGTGATTTTACCCAGAAGACACTGTTACCATTTAAAGTATCACATAGATTTCTGATTCTCAGCGTCTGATGTTAGTAAAGTTGGGTAATGTCTTGTCAACAAAACATAGATGATGTTGAAACATCTGTGATTATTGGCCAAAATACATTAGAATTTTGTTGTGAATGTTGTGCATTCACCTTTTGACATGGTTCCATAGTGTTGTAGGATGGGGAGTAGCACAAGGTCAGATTGGCCACTGATCAACCAGTCAAGTCCCTCTGCAGGCAGGGAGTGCTCATCGGTTGTTTCAACTCCAACTGAGTTCAAAACTATTGAAAAAAATATAATTTAGCTTCTAAGTTCATGTAGTCGTAAGGGGTTTGAGGCAAATAGTAATGTGAATGACTCTTTTGAGATATCCACCCCCCCCACAAATCTTGAATTTGGCTACTATTTATTCCCTCTGTTGGAAATAAGACAATTACTCTAATTTCAGTAGTAATTGTTGCAGACTATTTCATGTCTTGTGACTGCTCAACATTTTTACAAAATATCATGAATAATTTTTGATTGGTTAGATTTGGATCTTTAGTATGAGACATGTACAATATTTCACAGAACCATTCTGTCCAACAACAAAATAAGGGATTGGCCTCTAACTCTCAGTCGATGTTCCTTATCAACTCTGACCTATATAATATATCATCTAGTAAGGGCATTTGTCGCGTTCAAGACAACTGGCAACTCAGGGGGGGAAAAAGTAGATCAGACTGGGAAAAATCGTTTTGAATGGTCATCCAACTTGGAATTTATCCCTGTGTTTGTCTCTCTGTGCCAGTTTGTCTTGTATGTTTAGTCAAGTCAACCAGCGTGTTTTTCCCGTACTCCTTTTTCTAGTCCTCCCGGTTTTGACCCTTGCCTGTTCTGGACTCTGTACCCGTCTGCCTTGACCACGAGCCTGTCTGCCACTCTGTACCTCCTGTACTCTGATCTGATTCTGACCTTTTTGCCTGTCCTCGACCATACCCCTTTGGATTATTAAACATTGCAAAACTCCAAACATCTGCATCTGGGTCTCGCCTTGTGCCTTGACAAGAGGTCCGACTTTCCTGACCTGAAGATCACTGACATCAAGATTTGTCCTCGTTGTTCTCGTGGTGCTTTCAAGACAACTGGGAACTCGCAAAAAAAACAATGTCAACTCATGATGTCAGTGATCTTCAGGTCGGAAAGTGGGCGTTCTTTTACCCAGAGAATAATTGTTGTAACGTTGAGAGAAAAGCTAGCACAGATTCATTACTGTCAGGGCTCCACCATTAACACACAAAAAAATATTGTTTCTAGCCCAAACAGTTCAAAAGATATGCTACTAGTTCAATGTTTTTCTTCCTATAATAGACAGAGGACTGGCGTCAGTTCTAAAACTACTCGAGGGCATTTGTTTACATCTTGTTCAGTCATGTTACCTCATTAGCTAGCTAGTTAACAACCCGGTAACTTTACCAGTACATCCAAACATGTGGGGGCACAGAAAGAAAATAAAGGGGATAGCTTCTTCATGAAGTCAATGATCATGTTTGCGCTCCCCTGCTCAGACGTTGCATGCATCAACCAATGGTTGCGTGGCACGTCGTCGACTGTGTCATCAACTGGGGGATCGCTATACTCCGAGTCGCTATTCACGTAATAATAAGAAATTCCCCTCGACCACGCCCACAAATTGGGGGGGGAAACCATTGACCCCCATTGTAAAAGAGCCAACTTCATTGTCGACTTTTTGTTATACAGAAATAACAAAACATGCCGAAAAGCTGCTGTGTTGTTCAAGGTACACGTAAAAAAAAAAGTTAAAAAATCCCGAACTACAGCTATAGGGAAATAGAGCCCTGTGGCTTCAGGCTGTTCTGCGTGGGAAACGCAGGGACCTGGTGTACAAGTAGGCTACACATAGCTATGTGTGGAAAACATTAGCTAGCACTCACTCATGTGGCTGCCAGCACCTTCATGAAAAGGGGAGCCCTACAATATTATGTTTTTCTAAGTAGTGAGAACGCTTAGGAGCAGGCCGTGTTGAAAAGTAATCCTTGGACATGTTGTACTTTTCTTAAATTTAGTTTTTGCTGTGAGCCAATGGGGTAACCTAGGTTAGGGTCTCCATTGGATGTCGTCAGTGACAAACTTGACTTTAAGACAGTACAATTTCAATGTAATGCATCGCAATAGGTAAATAGTGCTTGTACACAATGTAGTAACCTAATATTCCACCAGTGGCTTTGTAATTACAATGGCAGTTTTTTGTATCAACATTTTATCTTTTTATAAAACACATCTTTACAGGATTACATATTTAGATTTTAGGGCACAACATGTGCTTCA
Organism: Salvelinus alpinus; assembly: GCF_045679555.1. Taxonomy (NCBI): domain Eukaryota; kingdom Metazoa; phylum Chordata; class Actinopteri; order Salmoniformes; family Salmonidae; genus Salvelinus; species Salvelinus alpinus. The sequence goes on from NC_092095.1 coordinate 17,348,938, forward strand.
AAAGTAGCTAGAATGCATATAGGCCTAATATAGGCTGTATGCAATCAATTAAAACAAGTTTCTGTTGCTCCTAAATGTTATTTTGTGCTCCTAACGTTTTAAAATTGGGAGCACCAGTACCAATAAATATTTAATTTAGAGCTCTCCATCAAGTTTGTGACCGGGTCTTCCTACCATCTTTATACTGGACAGCAGGGCGGGCTAGGGGGGAGACGGTCAGGCAGGGACCAAGAGGAACTCGCTAGAGAGTTCAAAGTCCTCACTGAGCGCAGATTAGGTCAGAGCAGCGCTGATGCCAACAGCCTGCACTTGACTTTGATACAGGCACTTGCTGCGCGGAGGACTGGAGCGCACAGCCTCAAACTGCAGGAGAAAACATGTCTCGTTTTATCGTCCGACTTTCGCTCGTCATCGCTCAGAGAGCGGCTGCCAAGTCCGTATTATTGCCCAAGACTAGAGTCCCTGCTTTCATCCGCCCTGTCTCCACGAGTTCAGGTATGAGCTATTAGGCTTTATAGAATGGAATTGCATCTGGATAAGCTACTTTATCGTAAGTTAATACGTTTATTAGATACTATTGTAATATGTCCTATTCATAGTCTTTCTATACTTTTTAAACAAAGTAAGTGGTTGATGCAGAATAGACCAGTGGAAGTTACCAAAGAGCCATCTGACACAGGCCTACTGTCACATTTTCCCTGGGGACACATTTGCTGCAAAGAGCAGAAACCCATTGTGCTCTTAGTAGGCTACAGTGGGGAAATAAAAAGCTAAAAGCAATTAAAAAAGTATTTAATTACAAATAAAGTGCAACAAAACACTCACCAAATGTTGCCTATCAATGTTCGCATGTGTGTGTTTGTGTGTTACGGGCTTGCGATCACTGACTCGTTGTGATGCGATGACCGACTGGCAGAAGAGACTGACCTCTAAACAGAACATGGTAATGAGGGAGAAGGGGACAGATGGTGAGTCACACACGTCTCCTGTCCTCAGCATCAATGACCATGGACTGACAATTCATAACCATCGGTGGGTTCATTGAGTAGGTTTGTATGGACTTTGTTTATAGTCTTCCTCAGTGTGGAAGATGATAGGAGCAGTTGGTTAAAGAATGACATACAGTATGGGCTGCATCTCAGTAGTCTACAGTGGCTCCCTCTCCTCACCTTCATTTGCACTGATCTGAAAACATAGGCTAGGTTAAAGCAATATGGTGGAAGCCTCAAAACAACATATAGTGTGCCTACTCTGTATGTGTCCTCAGCCTTTCAGCGGTCTCTATCTGAACCATAGTGAAGTAGGGATGTATCCGTGTGTGTCCTGCGACCCTCCCCTCTTCAGGTAACCATCTAGCCTCCCTATACCAACTGGTCACACTAACATCTTCATTTCGACCTTTCTGTAATCCTAACCCGAATATGAGCATTTAGACTCGATCTCTTTCTAGACCTCTCGTTCTCTCCTCTAGTTCAGAGGTGAAGTATGACTCGGGCACGGGCTGGCCGGCATTCAAAGAGGCTCATGGGACGTGGGAACGTGACGAGCCACGTATCCATCATCCGTCACCCTGACAACACCCTGGGTAGTGCAGAGACAGAGGTCGTCTGTAAACATGTGAGTTGCATTCTGGGTAATTATGCTGAGAGCCAATCAAACTATTGTGTATTGCAGGTGTTAGTGTGTTTGTTCTGTCTCCTCTAGTGTGTGTGTGTGTGTGACGCCCATCTGGGTCATGTGTTTGAGGATGGACCGGACCCCACAGGAGAGAGGTTCTGCATCAACAGCGTCTCTCTCAACTTCAGGCCCAGAGAACCCGGACCCGGCGACCAGTAGAACCCAGAACCAACCTTCAAACCCAGAGAACACAAACCCGAGGGCCAGTAGAACGCAACAGGCCCAATATCTGGATCCCTAACCAGAGATCTCAGCATCAGGAATATTGTTTTATATGTCTGTATCTGATCATAGATGAGCTTTTGACATATTTACCTGGCTGTGTGGTCTTCCCAACCATAGCCACAACTACTGTACATTATACAGTGCCTTTGGAAAGTATTCAGACACCTTGACTTTTTCCACATTTTGTTACATTACAGCCTTATTCTAAAATGTATTAAATATATATTTTTCCTCATCAGTCTACACACACACTACCCCATAATGGCAAAGCAAACAGTTTTTTAGAAATGTTTGCAAATGTATAAAAACATACTTTATTTACATAAGTATTCAGACCCTTTGCTATGAGACTCGTAATTGAGCTCAGGTGCATCCTGTTTCCATTGATCATCATTGAGATGTTTCTACAACTTGGAGTCCAGCTGTGGTAAATTCTATTTATTGGATATGATTTGGAAAGGCACACACAGTTGATAGTGCACGTCAGAGCAACAACCAAGTCAGCTCTGAGACAGGATTGTGTCGAGGCACAGATCTGGGGAAGGGTACCAATACATTTCTGCAGCTTTGAAGGTCCCCAAGAACACAGTGGCTTCATCATTCTTAAATGGAAGAAGGTTGGAACCGTCAAGGCTTGCCGCCCAGCCAAACTGAGCGGAGAGAAGCACCTTGGTCAGGGAGGTGACCAAGAACTCAATGGTCACTCTGACAGAGCTCTAGAGTTCCTCTATGGAGAGGAAGGACAACTGTCTCTGCATCACTCGACCAATCAGGCCTTTATGATAGAGTGGCCAGACGGAAGCCATTCCTCAGTAAAAAAGGCACATGACGGCCCACTTGGAGTTTGCCTAAAGGCACCTAAAGACTCTCAGACCATTAGAAACAAGATTCTCTGATCTGATGAAACCAAGATTGAACTCTTTGGCCTGAATGGCAAGCATCACGTCTGGAGGAAACCAGGCGCCATCCCTAAGGTGAAGCATGGTGGTGGCAGCATGATGCTGTGGGGATGTTTTTCGGGACAAGTCTCTGAATGTCCTTGACTGGCCCAGCCAGAGCCCAGACTTCAACCCGATCTCCGAAGAGACCTGAAAATAGCTGAACTGCAATGCTCCCCATCCAACCTGAGAGCGTGAGAGGATCTGCAGAGAAGAAGAATGGGAAACATTCCCCAAATACAGGTGTACCAAGCTTGTAGCGTCATACCCAAGAAGACTCGAGGCTGTAATCGCTGCCAAAGTGCTTCAAAGTACTGAGTAAAGGATCTGAATACTTATGTAAATGTATTTGTTTTTTTATTCGTAATATATTAGCAATAATTTCAAAACAGTTTTTGCTTTGTCATTATGAGTTGTGTGTAGATTGAGGGGAAAAAAGGGGAAAAAAACTATTTTAATACATTTTAGAATAAGGCTGTAACGTAACAAAATGTGGAAAAAGTCAATGGTCTGAATTTCCGAAGGCACTGTTTGTTAATGGTCACATTTTGTAATGCTTGTTAAAGGGTTTTCAATCAAGTTCACTGGGAATCTGAGATTTAACTGTTTAGTAACTGACGTCACTAAAGCTGCTGTAGGTCCCATGACAGAAAAGTCTGAAATTAGGAAGGAATTCTAATATTGGCTCTAGAACTAAAAGGAAACCCCTGTTGTTGCTCAGCAGGACCAGGTTTGAAGACCATTGATGAATGACTGTTGTATGACCATAACGGGCCGCAGATTTAGGGTCTCATTCCTGGGCACTGAACACCAGGGCTTAGTGTCTGCTATTGTGTACAGTTAGTATGTCTGTGCTAGAACTTAGGGGGTCTACACAGTCTATGCAAACGGAGTCAAAGGATGTCCATTTGTGTTGCTCTGTAAGTAGTTCTACGTACATTTGTGCGGCTCACTTCCTTTCGCTCTGCTTCCGTAGACTGTAGACCCCTTTACTGTCACTTGAACCATTCAACATGGAGCATAGTCCGGGTTAGCGGAGGGTTTGGCCGGCCGGGATATCCTTGTCCCGTTGCGCTCTAGCGACTCCTTGTGGCAGGCCAGGCGCATGCACGCTAACTTCGGTTGGCAGTTGTTTCCTCCGACACATTGGTGCGGCTGGTTAAGCGAGCAGTGTGTCAAGAAGCAGAGCAGTGTGTCAAGAAGCAGAGCAGGGTGTCAAGAAGCAGAGCAGGGTGTCAAGAAGCAGAGCAGGGTGTCAAGAAGCAGAGCAGGGTGTCAAGAAGCAGAGCAGGGTGTCAAGAAGCAGAGCAGGGTGTCAAGAAGCAGAGCAGGGTGTCAAGAAGCAGAGCAGGGTGTCAAGAAGCAGAGCAGGGTGTCAAGAAGCCGAGCAGGGTGTCAAGAAGCAGAGCAGGGTGTCAAGAAGCAGAGCAGGGTGTCAAGAAGCAGAGCAGGGTGTCAAGAAGCAGAGCAGGGTGTCAAGAAGCAGAGCAGGGTGTCAAGAAGCAGAGCAGGGTGTCAAGAAGCAGAGCAGGGTGTCAAGAAGCAGCGCAGCTTGGCAAGGTCGAGTTTTGGAGGACGCATGGCTCTCAACCTTTGCCTCTCCCGAGTCCGTATGGGAGTTGCAGTGATGGGACAAGACTAACTACCAATTGGATAAAATTTGATATCACAAAATTGGGGAGAAAAATAGGTAAAAAGTAAAGAAAGAGGCACCACAGAGAGAGTGAGGGTCGGACACAAGATATGTTTTATTTATTTCACCTTTATTTAACCAGGTAGGTGGCAGCAGAGAACTGGAAGGAAAGGTGGCCAAAGAAAGTGTTGGCTTTGGGGATGACCAGTGAAATATACCTCCTGGAGCGCGTGCTACGGGTGGGTGTTGCTATGGTGACCAGTGAGCTGAGACAAGGCGGGGCTTTACCAAGCAAAGACTTACAGATGACCTGGAGCCAGTGGGTTTGGCGACGAACATGTAGCAAGGGTCAGCCAACGAGAGCATACAGGTCGCAGTGGTGGGTAGTATATGGGGCTTTGGGGACAAAACAGATGGCACTGTGATAGACTACATCCAGTTTGCTGAGTAGAGTGTTGGAGGCTATTTTGTAAATGACATCACATAAGTCAAGGATCGGTAGGAAGTCAATTCTAGATTTAATTTTGGATTGGAGATGCTAATTATGAGTCTGGAAGGAGAGTTTACAGTCTAATCAGACACCTAGGTATTTGGAGTTGTCCACATATTCTAAGTCAGAACCGTCCAGAGTGGTGATGCTAGTCGGGCAGCAAATCGGTTGAAGAGCATGCATTTAGTTTTACTAGCATTTAAAAGCAGTTGTAGGTCACGGAAGGAGTGTTGTATTAGAGTGAAGCTCGTTTGGAGGTTTGTTAACACAAGTGTCCAGAAGTATACAGAATGGTGTTATCTGCGTAGATGTGGATAAGAGAATCACCAGCAGCAAGAGCGACATCATTGATACAGTTGACACACAAATACACCTACATTTAAACTCAGTTTCACAATTCTTGACTTTTAATCCGAATACAAATTCCCTGTCTTAGGTTAGGATCACCACTTTATTTTAAGAATGTGAAATGTCAGAATAATAGTAGAGAGAATTATTTATTTCAGCTTTTATTTCTTTCATCACATTCCCAGTGGGTCAAAAGTTTATATACACTCAATTAGTACTTGGTAGCATTGGCTTTAAATTGTTTAATTTGGGTCAAATGTTTCAGGTAGCCTTCCACAAGCTTCCCACAATAAGTTGGGTGAATTTTGTCCCATTCCTCCTGACAGAGCTGGTGTAACTGAGTCAGGTTTGTAGGCCTCCTTGCTCGCTTTTTCAGTTCTGCCCACAAATTCTCTATGGGATTGAGGTCATGGCTTTGTGATGGCCACTCCAATACCTTGACTTTGTTGTCCTTAAGCCATTTTGCCACAACTTTGGAAGTATGCTTGGGGTCATTGTCCATTTGGAAGACCCATTTGTGACCGAGCTTTAACTTCCTGACTGATGTCGTGAGATGTTGCTTCAATATATCCACATCATTTTCCTACCTCATGATGCCATCTATTTTGTGAAGTGCACCAGTCCCTCCTGCAGCAAAGCACCCCCACAACATGATGCTGCCACCCCCATGCTTCACGGTTGGGATGGTGTTCTTCGGCTTGCAGCCTCCCCCTTTTTCCTCCAAACATAATGATGGTCATTATGGCCAAGAGTTCTATTTTGTTTCATCAGACCAGAGGACATTTCTCCAAAAAGTACGATCTTTGTCCCAATGTGCAGTTGCAAACCGTAGTCTGGCTTTTTTATGGCGGTTTTGGAGCCGTGGCTTCTTCCTTGCTGAGCGGCCTTTCAGGTCGATATAGGACTCATTTTACTGTGGATATAGATACTACGTACCTGTTTCCTCCAGCATCTTCACAAGGTCCTTTGCTGTTGTTCTGGGATTGATTTGCACTTTTTGCACCAAAGTACGTTCATCTCTAGGAGACAGAACACATCTCCTTCCTGAGCGTTAAACGGCTGCGTGGTCCCATAGTGTTTATACTTGCGTACTATTGTTTGTACAGATGAACGTGGTACCTTCAGGCGTTTGGAATTGCTCCCAAGGTTGAACCAGAGTTGGAGGTCTACATTTTTTTTTCTGAGGTCTTGGCTGATTTCTTTTGATTTTCTCATGATGTCAAGCAAAGAGGCAATGAGTTTGAAGGTAGACCTTGAAATACATCCATAGGTACACCTCCAATTGACTCAAATGATGTCAATTAGCCTATCAGAAGCTTCTAAAGCAATGACAATTTTCTGGAATTTTCCAAGCTTTTTAAAGGCACAGTCAACTTAGTGTATGTAAACTTCTGACCCACTGGAATTATAAGTGAAATAATCTGTCTGTAAACAATTGTTGGATAAATTACTTGTCATGCACAAAGTAGATGTCCTAACAGACTTGCCAAAACTATAGTTTGTTAACAAGAAATTTGTGGAGTGGTTGAAAAATGAGTTTTAATGACTCCAACCTAAGTGTATGTAAACTTCCGACTTCAACTGTATATACAAAGAAAAGTCAGCCTGAGAAGTGAACCCTGTGGCATCCCCATAGAGACTGCCAGAGGTCCGAACAGGCTCTCCAATTTGACACACTTAACTCTGAGAAGTAGTTGGTGAACCAGGCGAGGCAGTTATTTGAGAAACCAAGGCTATTGAGTCTGCCGATAAGAATGCGGTGATTGACATCAAATCAAATTTATTTATATAGCCCTTCTTACATCAGCTGACATCTCAAAGTTCTGTACAGAAACCCAGCCTAAAACCCCAAACAGCAAGCAATGCAGGTGTAGAAGCACGGTGGCTAGGAAAAACTCCCTAGAAAGGCCAAAACCTAGGAAGAAACCTAGAGAGGAACCAGGCTATGAGGGGTGGCCAGTCCTCTTCTGGCTGTGCCGGGTGGAGATTATAACAGAACATGGCCAAGATGTTCAAATGTTCATAAATGACCAGCATGGTCAAATAATAGTCACAGTAGTTGTCGAGGGTGCAGCAAGTCAGCATTGACAGAGTCGAAAGTCTTGGCCAGGTCGATGAAGACGGCTGCACAGTACTGTCTTTTATCGATGACGGTTATGATATCGTTTAGGACCATGAGCGTGGCTGAGGTGCACCCATGACCAGAGCTGTTGGCCGGGGTAGGGGTAGCCAGGTGGAAAGAATGGCCAGCCGTAGAAAAATGCTTATTGAAATTCTCGATTACCGTAGATTTATTGGTGGTGAGTGTTTACTAGCCTAAGTGCAGTGGGCAGCTGGGAGGAGGTGCTCTTATTCTCCATGGACTTTAGTGTCCCAGAACTTTTTGAAATTAGTGCTACAGGATGCAAATTTCTGTTTGAAAAAGCTAGCTTTAGCTTTCCTAATTGACTGTGTATATTGGTTCCTGACTTCCCTGAAAAGTTGCATATCGCAGGGGCTATTCGATGCTAATGCAGAACGCCACAGGATGTTTTTGTGCTGGTCAAGCAAAGTTAAATCTGGGGTGAACCAAGGGCTATATCTGTTCTTAGTTCTACATTTTTTGAATGGAGCATGCTTATTTAAGATGGTGAGACGAGCACTTTTAAAGAGCAACCAGGCATCCTCTACTGACGGGATGATTACAATATCCTTCCAGGATACCCGGGCCAGGTCGATTAGAAAAGCTTTCTCGCTGAAGTGTTTTAGGGAGCGTTTGACAGTGATGAGGGGTGGTCATTTGACCACAGACCCATTATGGATGCAAGCAATAAGGCAGTGATCGCTGAGAACCTGGTTGAAGACAGCAGAGGTGTATTTAGATGGCAAGTTGGTCAGGATGATATCTAAGAGGGTGCTCATGGTTACGGATTTAGGGTTGTACCTGGTAGGTTCCTTGATAATTTGTGTGAGATTGAGGGCATCTATCTTAGATTGTAGGACGGCAGTGGTGTTAAGCATATCCCAGTTTAGGTCACCTAACAGTACGAACTCTGAAGATAGATGGGGGGCAATCAATTCACATATGGTGTCCAGGGCACAGCTGGGGGCTGATAGAGAGAGGAGTTCTGGTATTACACTAGACAATAATTTAGCAGTGATGCAGAAACCAAAGAGCTGACCATGACCCCAGAGGAGACCCCACAGGAAGTACAAGGTCAACCCCCCCAGCTCAGAACATCGACTTACAACAAGTATAGGGGTGTGTGTGTGTGTGTGTTCATGCAAACACTCATAATTTACATGATGTCACAACTACAGCATAAACACACAGTCATTAGTCAGTTGCGGACTTGCAATGTTGAATTCCTTCTATATCGTGTTTGTTGTAGATGGGAGATGACGTGTTACCTGGTCAGCGTACCTGATTATTAGGTCACAGGGCGAGACCCAGACATGGGAGGCAGATGGTTCGAGTCTCTGATATTTATTATAATCCAAGGGGCAGGCAAGAGAATGGTCGTGGACAGGCAAAAGATCATAAATAAGGTCAGAGTCCAGGAGGTACAGAGTGGCAGGCAGGCTCGAGGTCAGGGCAGGCAGTATGGTCAGCCAGGCGGGTTCAGAGTCAAGGCAGGCAAGGGTCAAAACCGGGAGGACTAGCAAAACAGAGATAAGGGGGAAAGCAGGAGCACGGAAAAACACGCTGGTTGACAAGACAAGACAAACTGGCAACAGACAAACAGGGAACACAGGAATAAATACCCAGGGACTAATGGGGAAAACGGGTGACACCTGGAGGTGAGTGGAGACAATCACAAAGACAGGTGAAACAGATCAGGGCGTGACACTGATGACCCTGAAGCCCCCTCCTCCCCAGACACCCTCCTCTCTGTTAGCACTAACACCTGCCTGGGACTTACACTACCTGCTCTCTCAATTCAATGTAAGGGTTTTATTGGCAAGGGAAACATATGTTAACATTTCCAAAGCAAGTGAAATATATAATAAAATAAACAATACAAATTAGCAGTAAACATTACACTCACAAAAGTCCCAAAATAATAAAGACATTACAAATGTCATATTATGTGCAAATGGTTCAAGTACAAAAGGGAAAATAAATAAACATAAATATGGGTTGTATTTACAATGGTGTTTGTTCTTCACTGGTTGCCCTTTTCTTGTGGTAACAGGTCACAAATCGTGCTGCTGTGATTGCACACTAGTATTTCACTCAGTATATATGGGAGTTGATCAAAATTGGATTTGTTTTATAATTCTTTGTGTATCTGTGTAATCACACACACAGCATTATGCAATGTTAAAGCTTCCTGAGTAGATAGACAGATCAGCAGAGGTACCCCCCCCCCCCCCCCCCATCACCCACACCCCAGTATGCCATCTCCTCCAGCTATCTCTATAATGGTAAGAGTCCTTTCCTCTCCACCCTGCCGTCTCTAGCTATCTCTATAATGGTAAGAGTCCTTTCCTCTCCACCCGGCCGTCTCTAGCTATCTCTATAATGGTAAGAGTCCTTTCCTCTCCACCCGGCCGTCTCCTCCAGCTATCTCTATAATGGTAAGAGTCCTTTCCTCTCCACCCGGCCGTCTCCTCCAGCTATCTCTATAATGGTAAGAGTCCTTTCCTCTCCACCCGGCCGTCTCCTCCAGCTATCTCTATAATGGTAAGAGTCCTTTCCTCTCCACCCGGCCGTCTCTAGCTATCTCTATAATGGTAAGAGTCCTTTCCTCTCCACCCTGCCGTCTCCAGCTATCTCTATAATAGCTCTGCTTTGTCTTTTTAAAATGGCAGCTGGAACCCACAGGCTTCCCAACATTCCAAAGCTCCAAACTGATTGGCTCTTCATTAAAATATTTGACTATATTCAAATCACAGTTTGGGAACAATCACTGTGGTGCATTAACTTTGTGTTTCAATGGTGAGCCAGAGGAGATGTCATCATATGTTCATGTCCAAATTACATAATTTGAGAATAAGATGCAAAGTTGATCTGAAGACAAAGTTAGAGTCCTTTCCATTTTGAACAATCACTACATTCCCTGGGTAGGTAGCAGACCGGTGCTGAACACATTCCCTGCTTAGGTAGCAGACCGGTGCTGAACACGTTCCCTGTGTAGGTAGCAGACCGGTGCTGAACACGTTCTCTGCGTAGGTAGCAGACCGGTGCTGAACACATTCCCTGCTTAGGTAGCAGACCGGTGCTGAACACATTCCCTGCTTAGGTAGCAGACCGGTGCTGAACACGTTCCCTGTGTAGGTAGCAGACCGGTGCTGAACACGTTCCCTGCGTAGGTAGCAGACCGGTGCTGAACACGTTCCCTGCGTAGGTAGCAGACCGGTGCTGAACACGTTCCCTGCGTAGGTAGCAGACCGGTGCTGAACACGTTCCCTGCATAGGTGGCAGACCGGTGCTGAACACGTTCCCTGCATAGGTGGCAGACCGGTGCTGAACACGTTCCCTGTGTAGGTAGCAGACCTGTGCTGAACACGTTCCCTGCGTAGGTGGCAGACCGATGCTGAACACGTTCCCTGTGTAGGTAGCAGACCGGTGCTGAACACGTTCCCTGCGTAGGTAGCAGAGGTGCTGAACACTGACATAGTGATTGGAGAGACAGACTATAGATCCTACACAGTGTTTTACTACCAGAAACAGGGACAGTTCAACTCCTACAAAAATGTCCATTAATTATAATCTACATAATCATTCAAATTTCCTGTTGCGTAAATTATGATCCATGTGTACATATATGAAATTAGAAGATTTATTTTCCTTAGTTATGTATATTAAAACAATAATGTTGAAATTGATTTGACTCTCTTTTTTAAATGTGTTGCCAGTGTGTGGATAAGGACCATGTGATCAGTGAGTATCCAATTTAACAACGTTTGTCCAGCCATTGGTAGTGGAGACCATATTAAATATTGTGCGTCGTGGAGCGCAAACTACAGCGATATGATATAGACAATAGACTTCTTCTAGAGTTTGTTTGGTGAGTAGTGGTGACATGAGGACGGATTCTCTGGATTTTATTAGAATGCAGTGCTGCGTTTGTAGAGGGAGGCACGAGAGAGACGCAGATCCGTGGAAAAGGCACATACCTACCTGTCAGGCACAGAGGTCAAATGTGTTTTTTTAAATGGATATTATGTCGATATTCGTTAGCTCTTAAACAAACGATGCCTTGGCTAAGGTAATTATATATTCTGGATCAGGGGCGGATGGAGAACAATCCATGCTTTAAAAAAATATATTAAAAAAAAATTGTTATTTGCATTTCAATCTTCAATACCTTTTAAACAAAGTGTGCCACAACTATGAAAATGATATAAGGCCTAATCTGAATCAGGAGAGGATGGAGCACAATCCACACCTTTTTGTTGTTGATTGTTTTTGTTGTTGATTATTTTTATTTGTAAACGTTTTACTAGGATTTGAAGCCCTCCTTCCTTCTGCCCAGTTTCCCTGATGTTGCTACGGCAATCAAGCTGTTTCTACCATCGCTGTAACTGTCGCTTCATTTTCTGAACTAAAACTCATAAAGAACTATCTAAGAGGCATTAGGCTCTCGGGTATGATATTCGCTTTTGAACACCTGAATAAGCTCCACTCATTGCACTGGTGCCATCGTAGCCTTGACCATAGCATTTGTTCACGGATATCCCCTTATACGTTTAATCAAAAGTATGTCAAGTCCTGAGGCACTTTTTTCAGTCATGTTCCTGAAACAAACACTTTGTTTCCTACTACATCTGGAAATGTAAAATATTTATGAATGACTTTAGGGAGGGTTACTGTCAAAATGATTTACTGAATTGATAAAATCACATCCATGACAGGCGCATGGGCTCCCAGAGCTCGTGGCCTCGCGCCTTGCGGGTGTGTCCAGTACGTCAATGCACGTCATCAGTATACAATTTCAAAACTTCGTCCAGACATTGGTAGCTATGAAACCTTATCAACGGCTGTGCATCGTGGAGCTAAAATTAGTCTACTTTAGAATGGATTCACAACATATAGGCTACAACCATATGAATATAGACGATAGACTTCTTATACAGTAGGCTGAGTAGCGGTGGCATGTAGACGGATTCTCTGGGTGGTGTTGGGATGCGCTGCAGAGCTGCATCTGTAGAGGGAGGAACGACAGAGATGCAGATCGGTGGAAAAGGCACCGAGGTAAAATGTATTTTATACTGAGGTAAAAGTAGTTTTATACGGAATATTCCGTGGATATTAATTTTTCTCTCATAACTAGCTATTGAACCAATCATGCCATGACTATGAAAATTGTATATTCTGAATCTGGGGGATGCAGAACGATCCACACCTTTTTTTTGGTTGTTGATTTTGATCTTCTCCATCCTGATTAAGAATATACCATTTTCATAGTCATGGCACGCTTTGTTAAAGAGCTAATGACGATTGAAATACGAAATCTTCAACAAAAAAATATGTAGGCCTATATATAAAAGGTGTGGATTGTTAAAAATTGTTTTTTTTATCCACCGAATATCCCTTTTAAAATGTAATTTACATCTGTTTATTGGGCCTTCATGTAGTCAAATAACTTTCACCCAAAAAACATAATGTAACGACCCTGGGTTTATAAGCACCGATATTGACTTTGCGGGTGAAGCATTCTTTTGCGGAACAGTCGATAGCGCGCTGGACTTCGGGCTAGAAGACCTGCTCCCTGCTGTTTCATTACAATAACGTTTACTCCGTCTTGCAGGGTGTGTGGAAAGGTACCGGTACTTGCATAACAAACACGCAGCCGAAATTCTATAGGCTATAGAAACAGATTTGTATGAACATGTTCATTGCTTTCTCTCTAAGTTTATTTATTTCGTATAGTCAGTGTTTGTTTCTGTGTTCATTCTGAGCTTGTCTCATCTCTCCTTCCCAGCCAATATGTTGAGGAAGACTCAAAGGGAGACAGAGCCCGAGTTCTGACTGCTCAGCAACATATTTTCTATGACATATTAAATTGGTTGAATATATTTTGTGTGTGTGTGTGTGTGTGTTTTCCTATCAATTGTCTACAATGGAGAGGAGAGGAGCAGGAGAGAGAAGGAAAAGGAGAGAGAATGAGGAGGAGGAGAGAGAATGAGAGGAGAGAGAAGGAGAGGAGAGAGGAGGAAGAGGAGAGAGAAGAAGAGGAGAGAGAATGAGGAGTAGGAGAGAGAAGGATGGGAGAGAGGAGAGGATAGTAGAGAGAAGGAGAGGAGAGAGAATGAGGAGGAGGAGAGGAGAGGATAGGAGAGAGAAGGAAAGGAGCAAATCATTCTGCTTACATTGTTGACTCCCCCCTCCTCCCCCTTCTTGTGCAGTTGTATAAGGGGGAGATTTACATATCTTTGAGGGATGGAAAGGGGAGGGAATAACTGGAAGCAAGGGGGAGGAGTAGAGAAGAGGGGAGGAGAAGAGAAGAGGGGAGGAGAAGAGAACTTCTCCCCCAATAATAATAATAATACCATTATTGGTGGAGAATGAGGAGGAGAGGAGAGAGAAGGAGAGGAGAGAGAAGGAGAGGAGAGAAAAGAACAGGAGAGAGAAGGGGAGGAGAGGAGAGGAGAGAAAAGGAGAGGAGAGAGGAGGAGAGATAATGGAAGGAGAGGAGAGAAAAGGAGAGGACAGCAGCAAATCATTCTGCTTACATTGTTGACTTCTCCCCCACCTCCTCGTGCAGTTGTGTACGGGTGAGATTTACATCTTTAAGGGATAGAGAGGGGAGGAGTAGAGAAGAGGGGAGGAGAAGAGAAGAGGGGAGTAGTAGAGAAGAGGGGAGGAGAATAGAAGAATGTTGGAGGATATAAGGACACTCAGTCAGCTCCCACCTTACTCATTTTCCTCCTCACACACACCACGGAGAGTCGAGCCGTCACACACACCGATCTGTAACCATGAAGCTGAGCATAATGGTAGTTCTGCTGTGCGCTACGCTGGTCGCCTGCGTCGACGTCATGCCTCAGAAAGACTTCAACCTGGAGAAGGTGAGAGAGAAAGAGAGACTGAGAGAACTGATAAAACAAATGAGATAGACTACAACAACAAAAAGAGAGCAGGCAAAGAGTTGAGAGAAGAGATTCTGGGGTTGAGGAGGGTCAGAGTAGAGAGAGGACAGTGGATCATCTGCCATGACTATTGAATCAATTTGTATTGTGAGAAAGAATGAATAGTGGTTCTTCTTTTTCTTCTAACTATATTCTTTCTCTCCCCAGATGGCTGGTAAGTGGTGGGCCGTGGGCTTTTCCACCAACGCCAAGTGGTTTATGAAACGTAAGGCTGGTATGAAGATGGGAACTTCCATGATGCTGCCCACTGCCGGAGGTGACCTGGACATCAGCAGCGCCATGCGCAAGTGAGTTTCTGTGTGTGTCCGTGTGTGTGTGTGTCCGTGTGTGTGTGTGTCCGTGTGTGTGTGTGTGTGTCCGTGTGTGTGTCCGTGTGTGTGTGTGTGTCCGTGTGTGTGTCCATTTCACTCATACTGATGCTCTCTCGCTCAGCGCTGATGGCTCTTGCTGGAGGATGACTGAACTGGCCAAGAAGACTGACATACCAGGCCGCTTCACCTTCACCAGCCAGCGTGAGTTCACACACACACAGACACACACAGACACACACAGACACACACACACACACACACACACACACACACACACACACACACACACACACACACACACACACATACACACACACAGTCAACGTAACTACATATCTCTTTCTCCCTCTCTCAGGTTGGAACAATGAAAATGACATGCGTGTGGTAGCTGTCCAGTATGATGACTTTGCTCTGATCCACACCATCAAGACCAAACACGGAGTAACTGATGTGCTCAACAAACTCTTCAGTAAGTCTGTCTGGCTGTCTGCATGTCTGAAATTAATTCAGACCTTTAGATTCTCATGTTTTGTGTCATTCTTCACAGTTTCACTTTGGTCTCTGGTTTCAGCATGGTCATGTTACAGGTGGGTTTGTGTTAACCTGGTTGTGTTCTGTTAACCTGGTTGTGTTAACCTGGTTGTGTTCTGTTAACCTGGTTGTGTTCTGTTAACCTGGTTGTGTTCTGTTAACCTGGTTGTGTTCTGTTAACCTGGTTGTGTTGTGTTAACCTGGTTGTGTTCTGTTAACCTGGTTGTGTTCTGTTAACCTGGTTGTGTTAACCTGGTTGTGTTCTGTTAACCTGGTTGTGTTCTGTTAACCTGGTTGTGTTCTGTTAACCTGGTTGTGTTATGTTAACCTGGTTGTGTTATGTTAACCTGGTTGTGTTCTGTTAACCTGGTTGTGTTCTGTTAACCTGGTTGTGTTAACCTGGTTGTGTTCTGTTAACCTGGTTGTGTTAACCTGGTTGTGTTCTGTTAACCTGGTTGTGTTCTGTTAACCTGGTTGTGTTGTGTTAACCTGGTTGTGTTGTGTTAACCTGGTAGTGTTCTGTTAACCTGGTTGTGTTCTGTTAACCTGGTTGTGTTAACCTGGTTGTGTTCTGTTAACCTGGTTGTGGTAATCTGGTTATGGTAACCAGGTAGTGTTGTGTTAACCTGATTGTGTTGTGTTATCCTGGTAGTGTTGTGTTAACCTGGTTGTGTTGTATTAACCTGATTGTGTTGTGTTAACCTGGTAGTGTTCTGTTAACCTGGTTGTGTTCTGTTAACCTGGTAGTGTTCTGTTAACCTGGTTGTGTTCTGTTAACCTGGTTGTGGTAATCTGGTTATGGTAACCAGGTAGTGTTTTGTTAACCTGATTGTGTTAAACTGGTTTTGTTCTGTTGTTTTATCCTGGTTCTGTTAACCTGGTTGTGCTGTGTTAACCTTGTAGTTTTGTGTTTACCTGGTTGTGTTGTGTTAACCTGTTTGTGTTAACATGGTTCTGTTGTGTTAACCTGGTAGTGTTGTGTTAATCTGGTTTTGTTGTGTTTACCTGGTTGTGTTGAACTGTTTTTGTTGTGTTTACCTGGTTGTGATAACCTGGTTCTGTTGTGTTGAACTGTTTTTGTTGTGTTAACCTGGTTGTGTTAACTTGGTTCTGTTGTGTTAACCAGGTTTTGTTGTGTTTACCTGGTTGTGTTGTGTTAACCTGCTTGTGTTAAACTTTTTTGTTGTGTTAACCTAGTTGTGTTGTGTTAACCTGGTTGTGTGTGTTAACCTGGCCGTGTTGTGTTAACCTGGTTGTGTGTGTTAACCTGGTCGTGTTGTGTTAACCTGGTCGTGTTGTGTTAACCTGGCTGTGTTAACCTGGTTGTGTTAACCTGGTTGTGTGTGTTAACCTGGTTGTGTTGTGTTAACCTGGTTGTGTTAACCTGGTTGTGTGGGTTAACCTGGCTGTGTTAACCTGGTCGTGTTGTGTTAACCTGGCTGTGTTAACCTGGTCGTGTTGGGTTTACCTGGCTGTGTTAACCTGGTCGTGTTGTGTTAACCTGGCTGTGTTAACCTGGTCGTGTTGGGTTTACCTGGCTGTGTTAACCTGGTCGTGTTGTGTTAACCTGGCTGTGTTAACCTGGTCGTGTGTGTGTTAACCTGGTCGTGTTAACCTGGTTGTGTGGGTTTACCTGGCTGTGTTAACCTGGTCGTGTTGTGTTAACCTGGCTGTGTTAACCTGGTCGTGTTGGGTTTACCTGGCTGTGTTAACCTGGTCGTGTTGTGGTTGTAGGTCGCACTCCAGAGGTGAGCGCAGATCTCCAGAAGAAGTTCATGCAGTTCTCTCTGGATACAGGAATCCTCTCTGGGAACATTGTTATCCTGCCCCAGAACGGTACGACAACACACACACATACACAGATGTACAATATTATTATGGCGATCAGATACATATGAATGTGCTTCACTGGTAGAAATCATCTCCTCTCTCTTTTCTCCCTCCTCTCTATTGCAGGTGAATGTGCCAAGGCATAAATGTTCACTCATCCCATTATCCCTCTGCTACTCTTCCACTGGCATCTGTCTCCATTTCACATCCAAACTCTTTTCCTGGAAGAAGACTGAAGACTGCATATATTGAGGGATTTATACCACAAATTTGAATTATTTTCAGCCAATTCAATACAATTCAATATGAACAAAATAATAAAAGATTATTTAAAAAACAAACATATTTCTCAAGTTGATTACAGTCTTTTATAGGGGGAAAAACAGAAGTCATTTTTTTCATGGCTTATGGATTTAAAAAATAACCATAGCTTCAGGTACATCCAAAAATAACAAAGTTAATGTGTTTACCTAACTAACTGCTTCCCATGCTTTGTCTTCCTTCTGCTTAGAGCAATTCATAACTGAGACACGAAACACAAATAACATTCTACAGTATAAACTCTAAGTGTTCTGTTCCACCATTATAGACAGATGCTCTAAGTGTTCTGTTCCCCCATCACAGAGGCTCTAAGTGTTCTGTTCCCCCCCCATCACAGAGGCTCTAAGTGTTCTGTTTCTCCACTATAGACAGAGGCTCTAAGTGTTCTGTTCCACTGTTATAAACAGAGGCTCTAAGTGTTGTGTTCCAGCCTTATAGATAGAGGCTCTAAGTGTTCTGTTCCACTGTTATGGACAGAGGCTCTTAGTGTTCTGTTCCACTGTTATGGACAGAGGCTCTAAGTGTTCTGTTCCACTGTTATGGACAGAGGCTCTTAGTGTTCTGTTCCACTGTTATAGACAGAGGCTCTTAGTGTTCTGTTCCACTGTTATAGACAGAGGCTCTAAGTGTTCGGTTCCACCTTTATGGATAGAGGCTCTAAGTGTTCTGTTCCAGCCTTATAAGCAGAGGCTCTAACTTTTCTGGCCCACCATTATAGACAGAGGCTCCAATTGTTCTGTTCCACGGTTATAGACAGAGGCTCCAACTGTTCCTTTCCACCCTTACAGACAGAGGCTCCAACTGTTCCTTTCCACCCTTACAGACAGAGGCTCCAACTGTTCCTTTCCACCCTTACAGACAGAGGCTCCAACTGTTCCTTTCCACCCTTACAGACAGAGACTCTAATTGTTGTTTTCCACCGTTATAGACAGACTCTAAGTCACGTGTCAAACTCATTCCATTGAGTGCCAAGTGTGTACGGTTTTCACCCCTCCCTTGTACTTGATTGATGAATTAAGATCGCTGATTAGTAAGGAACTCCCCTCACCTGGTTGTCTAGGTCTTAATTGAAAGGAAAAGCCAGCAAACACTAGGCCCTCCATGGGATGAGTTTGACACTCCTGCTCTAAGTGTTCTGTTTCACCGCTATAGACAGTCCTTCTCCATGTTAAAGTCATGTGAGGTGAATACAGGTTAGAATGCTGTACTACGGCCTCCCGAGTGGTGCAGCGGTCTAAGGCACTGCATCGCAGTCCTTGAGGCATCATTACAGACCCGGGTTCGATCCCAGGCTTTGTCACAGTCGACCACGCCGGGGAGACCCATGAGGCGGTGCACAATTGGACCAGTGTCATCCGGGTTTAGCCAGCCGCTATGTCCTTGTCCCATCGTGCTCTAGTGACTTTCTGTTGCGGACCAGGCACATGCACGCTGACTTCTGTCTCCAGTTGTACAGTGTTTCCTCTGACACATTGGGGTGTCAGGCTTCCGGGTTAAGCAAGCGGTGTGTCAAGAAGCAGCGCGGCTTGGCAGGGTCGTGTTTCGGAGGACACATGGCTCTCGACCGTCGCCTCTCCCGAGCCCGTATGGGAGTTGCAACGATGGGACAAGACTGTAACTACAAATTGGGGAGAAAAGGGGGGGAGAAAAAGTTTTTTTTTAAACGATTTAAGAATGCTGTGCTACAGTATAGCTTTGCATTACCTAAACCCTCCCTTAACCCGGGTGACGCTGGGCCAATTGTGCGCCACATCATGGCCTATTTGGTTGTCATTTTCTCATGTTAAGCATAACAGTTCACCAATCTATACACGGTGCCGCCATGTGGCCGTGTTTAGACTGCTGGCTGGTGGACATAATGTGATTACTTGTACAGTACTTAATGTTCGGAATTCAAACATTTCAGATTGTAAAATATATTGTCGATGCAACAGTATATTAATCAGCTACCGATATATTTTTTAAATAATATACAACTGTCTTGTATAGGTGTCAGTTTCTCCCTAGGAGAGGTGGGTGTGGAGTCAGGCGCAGGAGAGAGCGAATTGAAAGAAAGGGCATTTTATTTACAAGTTCAAAGAACAGGAACAGGACCACAACAGTAGCCACAAAACAACAGGAACGTAGTCCCGGAAAAAAACACCTGTTCAACAGAACAAACCAAAACGCAACCCAAACAAATGACAGCTACACGAGCAATCCCGCACAAAACCAAGAGGGTAGGGCGAGATTAAATACCCCACTAATAACCTAAACTATACACAGGTAAACAACAAGACAGACAAAACCAAACGAAAAAGAAAAGGGATCGGTGGCAGCTAGTAGACCGGCGACGACGACCGCCGAGCGCCGCCCGAACAGGGAGAGGAGCCACCTTTGGTGGAAGTCATGACAATAGGCTTCCTTAAAATTAACAAATTACCTCAACTAACCTGTACCCCCACACATTGACTCAGTGCCGGTACCCCCTGTATATAGCCTCGTTATTGATATATAATTTTCTTGTGTTACTTTAAAAAAAAATGTTTTACTTTGTTTATTTAGTAATTTTTCTCTTAACTCTACTTCTTGAACTGCATTGTTGGTTAAGGGCTTGTAAGTCAGCATTTCACGGTAAGATCTACACCTTTTGTATTCGGCGCATGTGACAAATACAATTTGATTCGATTTGATTGAACCTGTAGGACATGAGCCGTCCTTGCGCTCTTTACTAGCTTGAATAGAAAGTTGTTGTGCATAAAACCAGTCTATTTACTGCCAAATAATACAGTCAGTCCACCTTCAAAAAAAGCTTACTAGGGGTTGTTTCATTATGCAGTGCAGTCTCTTTAGCTATAGGCCTATAACTTATTTAGCCTTGGCCGAAATTCCTCCTCCACCAAACTTTACAGTTGGTACTCTGCATTCGGGCAAGTAGCATTCTCCTGGCATCCGCCAAACCCAGTTCCCACTACTCCAGAGTCCAATGGCATCGATCTTTACATCACTCCAGCCGATGCTTGGCATTGCGCATGGTCATCTTAGGCTTGTGTGCGGCTGCTCAGCCATAGAAACCCATTTCATGAAGCGCCCGACGAACAGTTCTTGTGCTGACGTTGCTTCCAGAGGCAATTTGGAACTCGGTAGTGAGCGGTCAAATCAAATCAAACGTTATGTCACAGTGAAATGCTTACTTACAAGCCCTTAACCGACAATGCAGTTTAAATAAAAAATAAGTAAATAATAAAATAGAAATAGATATATAAGAAATAATTAAGGAGCAACAATAAAATAACAATAGCGAGACTATATACAGGGGGATCCGGTACAGAGTCAATGTGCGGGGGCACCGGCGGTTAGTCGAGGTAATTGAGGTAATATGTACAGTTGAAGTCGGAAGTTTACATACACTTAGGTTGGAGTCATTAAAACTAGTTTTTCAACCACTCCACAAATTTCTTGTTAACAAACTATAGTTTTGGCAAGTCGGTTAGGACATCTACTTTGTGCATGACACAAGTCAATGTTCCAACAATTGTTTACAGACAAATTATTTCACTTATAATTCACTATATCACAATTCCAGTGGGTCAGAAGTTTACATACACTAAGTTGACTGTGCTTTTAAACAGCTTGGAAAATTCCAGCAAATGGCTTTAGAAGCTTCTGATAGGCTAATTGACATAATTTGCGTCAAATGGAGGTGTACCTGTGGATGTATTTCAATGCCTACCTTCAAACTCAGTGCTCAGAAAAAAATGTAGACCTCCACAAGTCTGGTTCATCCTTGGAAGCAATATTCAAACGCCTGAAGGTACCACGTTCATCTGTACAAACAATAGTACGCAAGTATAAACACCATGGGACCACGCAGCAGTCATACCGCTCAGGAAGGAGACGCGTTCTGTCTCCTAGAGATGAACGTACATTGGTGCGAAAAGTGCAAATCAGTCCCAGAACAACAGCAAAGGACCTTGTGAAGATGCTGGAGGAAACAGGTACAAAGTATCTATATCCACAGTAAAACGAGTCCTATATCGGCATAACCTGAAAGGCCGCTCAGCAAGGAAGAAGCCACTGCTCCAAAACAGCCATAAAAAAGCCAGACTACGGTTTGCAACTGCACATGGGGACAAAGATCGTACTTTTGGGGGAAATGTCCTCTGGTCTGAGGAAACTAAAATAGAACTCTTTGGCCATAATGACCATCGTTATGTTTGGAGGAAAAAGGGGGAGGCTTGCAAGCCGAAGAACACCATCCCAACTGTGAAGCACGGGGATGGCAGCATCATGTTGTGGGAGTGCTTTGCTGCAGGAGGGACTGGTGCACTTCACAAAATAGATGGCATCATGAGGGAGGAAAATTATGTGGATATATTGAAGCAACATCTCAAGACATCAGTCAGGAAGTTAAAGCTTGGTCGCAAATGGGTCTTCCAAATGGACAATAACCCCAAGCATACTTCCAAAGTTGTGGCGAAATGGCTTAAGGACAACAAAGTCAAGGTATTGGAGTGGCCATCACAAAGCCTATAGAAAATTTGTGGGCAGAACTGAAAAAGCATGTGCGAGCAAGGAGGCCTACAAACCTGACTCAGTTACACCAGCTCTGTCAGGAGGAATGGGCCAGAATTCACCCAACTTATTGTGGGAAGCTTGTGGAAGGCTACCCGAAACGTTTGACCAAAGTTAAACAATTTAAAGGCAATGCTACCAAATACTAATTGAGTGTATCTAAACTTCTGACCCACTGGGAATGTGATGAAATAAATAAAAGCTGAAATAAATAATTCTCTCTACTATCACTCTGACATTTCACATTCTTAAAATGAAGTGGTGATCCGAACTGACCTAAGACAGGGAATCTTTATTCGGATTCATGTCAGGAATTGTGAAAAACTGAGTTTAAATGTATTTGGCTAAGGTGTATGTAAACTTCCGACTTCAACTGTACATGTAGGTAGATGTAAAGTGACTATGCATGGATAATAAACAGAGAGTAGCAGCAGCATAAAAATGGGGGTGGGGACAATGCAAATAGTCCGGGTAGCCATTTGATTAGCTGTTCAGGAGTCTTATGGCTTGGGGGTAGAAGCTGTTAAGAAGCCTTTTTGACATAGATTTGGCGCTCAGGTACCACTTGCCGTGCGGTTGCAGAGAGAACAGTCTATGACTAGGGTGGCTGGAGTCCTTGGCAATTTTTTGGGCCTTCCTCTGACCGCCTGGTATAGAGGTCCTGGATGGCAGGAAGGTTGGCCCAGTGATGTACTGGGCCGTACACACTACCCATTGTAGTGCCTTGCGGTCAGAGGCTGTACAGTTGCCATACCAGTACATAATCATCTCCTTTGTCTTGATCACGTTGAGGGAGAGGTTGTTATCCTGGCACCACACTGCCAGGTCTCTGACCTCCTCCCTATAGGCTGTCTTATCGTTGTCAGTGATCAGGCCTACCACTGTTGGGTCGTCTGCAAACTTAATGATGGTGTTGGAGTCGTGCCCGGCCATGCAGTCATGAGTGAACAGGGAGTACAGGAGGGGGCTGAGCACGCACCCCTGAGGGGCCCCTGTGTTGAGGATCAGAGTGGCAGATGTGTTGTTACCTACCCTCACCACCTGGGGGCGGCCCGTCAGGAAGTCCAGGATCCAGTTGCAGAGGGAGGTGTTTAGTTCCAGGTCCTTAGTTGAACGCTGAGCTGTAGTCAATGAATAGCATTCTCACGTAGGTGTTCCTTTTGTCCAGGTGGGAAAGGGCAGTGTGGAGTGCAATAGAGATTGCATCATCTGTGGATCTGTGAGGGCGGTATGCAAATTGGAGTGGGACTAGGGTTTCAGGGATTATGGTGTTGATATGAGCCATGACCAGCCTTTCAAAGCACTTCATGGCTATAGACGTGAGTGCTATGGGTCCGTAGTCATTTAGGCAGGTTACCTTGGTGTTCTTGGGAACAGGGACTATGATGGTCTGCTTTAATATGTTGGTATTACATACTCGGTCAGGGACAGGTGCCACGTTGAAAGTCACTGAGCTCTTCAGGAAAGCCATTCTACTGCCAATGTTTCTCTATGGAGATTGCGTGTCTGTGTGCTCAATGTTATACACCTGTCAGCAACGGGTGTGGCTGAAATAGCGAATACACTCATTTGAAGGGGTGTCCACATACTTTTGTATATATAGTGTATTTAGATGCTATTTATAAACGTTTTATAAACATTACGCATCAAATAGCCTAACAATGAGGAAAAAAGGAGTCGGTTTGAGTATCAATCCAGCCAGTATTGTTGAACTCAGCTGGTTTTATCTGGCTAATAGCCTAAATAAATGGGATGCATTATTCACTGTAAATTCAATTAAATCAAATCCAACTTAAGAGACTCCCCTGGTCTCCTGAAGTCCTCCTTTTATGTGTGCAAATGTTTTTACCATGGCCTGTAGGTCCAGGTTGCAGGCCCAACTGTTTTCTATCCTGAGTATTGCCAACCCAGACAGTCTTTCCTGAGACATTGTGCATTTTAGTCCGATGTTCATTGCTGCACACAATGTAAATGTAGTCTTGAATGATGCATAACAAGATATACCACAAATAAGGGATTGTTGATATAACCACGCAACTCAAACACCGGTTCACAGAGCTTCCTATACAGTTCATTTCTTTCCATAACTTGTTGAGGAGGCAATTAAGGCGAATGAGAGGCTCAATTAAAGATGTTGCAGAACTGTGGTATTTGAAGCCCTCCTTCCTTCTGCCCAGTTTCCCTGATGTTGCTACGGCAATCAAGCTGTTTCTACCATCCCTGTAACTGTCGCTTCATTTTCTGAACTAAAACTCATAAAGAACTATCTAAGAGGCATTAGGCTCTCGGGTCTGATATTCGCTTTTGAACACCTGAATAAGCTCCACTCATTGCACTGGTGCCATCGTAGCCTTGACCATAGCATTTGTTCACGGATATCCCCTTATACGTTTAATCAAAAGTATTTCAAGTCCTGTGGCACTTTTTTCAGTCATGTTCCTGAAACAAACACTTTGTTTCCTACTACATCTGGAAATGTAAAATATTTATGAATGACTTTAGGGAGGGTTACTGTCAAAATGATTTACTGAATTGATAAAATCACATCCATGACAGGCGCATGGGCCCCCAGAGCTCGTGGCCTCGCGCCTTGCGGGTGTGTCCAGTACGTCAATGCACGTCATCAGTATACAATTTCAAAACTTCGTCCAGACATTGGTAGCTATGATACCGTATCAACGGCTGTGCATCGTGGAGCTAAAATCAGTCTACTTTAGAATGGATTCACAACATATAGGCTACAACCATATGAATATAGACGATAGACTTCTTATACAGTAGGCTGAGTAGCGGTGACATGTAGACGGATTCTCTGGGTGGTGTTGGGATGCGCTGCAGAGCTGCATCTGTAGAGGGAGGAACGACAGAGATGCAGATCGGTGGAAAAGGCACCGAGGTCAAATGTATTTTATACTGAGGTAAAAGTAGTTTTATACGGAATATTCCGTGGATATTAATTTTTCTCTCATAACTAGCTATTGAACCAATCATGTCATGACTATGAAAATTGTATATTCTGAATCTGGGGGATGCAGAACGATCCACACCTTTTTTTGGTTGTTGATTTTGATCTTCTCCATCCACCCCTGATTGAGAATATACCATTTTCATAGTCATGGCACGCTTTGTTAAAGAGCTAATGACGATTGAAATACGAAATCTTCATTTTTTTTAAATGTAGGCCTATATATAAAAGGTGTGGATTGTAAAAAAATATATATAATATCCACCGAATATCCAATATAAAATGTATTTTACATCTGTTTATGGCGCCTTCATGTAGTCAAATAACATTCCCCCCCAAAAACATAATGTGTAGTCCTTCTTGCAGGGTGTGTGGAAAGGTACTTGCGTAACAATCAGTTATATAAATTGCATAAACAAGTTTATCTAACTGTTACCTAATTTTAAACACGCAGCACAAATTCGATATGCTATAGAAACATATTTGCATGTAATTATATGGACATGTTCATTGCTTTTTCTCCAAGGTTATTTAGTTCGTATAGTCAGAGTCTTTGTTTCTGTGGTCGTTCTGAGCTTGTTTCATCTCTTCTTCACAGCCAATATGTTGAGGAAGATTTCAAAGGGCGACGGAGCCCGAGTTCTGACTGCTCAGAAAAAACATATGACACATTAAAATGACAGAATGTATTTTGTGTGTGTTTTCCTATAAATTGTCTACCATGTCTCACTATGGTCACAACATTTCTACAACGCTCATCTCCCAGATGTAATCTGGAGGGGTCAGTTTTTTATTATATTTTTATACAACTGTGGTATGACTGCAAACCAGTAGCCCCACTCTAAACATCCCAGAGAGAGAGAGAGAGTGTGTGTGTGTGTGTGTGTGTGTGTGTGTCTGTGTGTATGTGTGTGTATTATGTAACAGACTCCCTGCCTACAAGACTCTGCCTGCCTCTGTCAGAAAAAAGAAAGTTATGTATCCTCAAAGTTAAGTACCATTCAGAGTTATATGTCCTCCAGGAGTTACATACCATTCAGAGTTATATGTCCTCCAGGAGTTACATACCATTCAGAGTTATATAACCTCCAGGAGTTACATACCATTCAGAGTTATATAACCTCCAGGAGTTACATACCATTCAGAGTTATATAACCTCCAGGAGTTACATACCATTCAGAGTTATATAACCTCCAGGGGTTACATACCATTCAGAGTTATATGTCCTCCAGGAGTTACATACCATTCAGAGTTATATAACCTCCAGGAGATTATGTACCATTCAGAGTTATATAACCTCCAGGAGTTATGTACCATTCAGAGTTATATAACCTCCAGGAGATTATGTACCATTCAGAGTTATATGTCCTCCAGGAGTTATGTACCATTCAGAGTTATATAACCTCCAGGAGATTATGTACCATTCAGAGTTATATAACCTCCAGGAGATTATGTACCATTCAGAGTTATATAACCTCCAGGAGATTATGTACCATTCAGAGTTATATAACCTCCAGGAGATTATGTACCATTCAGAGTTATATAACCTCCAGGAGTTACATACCATTCAGAGTTATATAACCTCCAGGAGTTATGTAACCTTCAGACCTCAAAGTAATGTATCCTTCAGGAGGAATTCACCCCAAACCCAAGCGTTACATGACCTATGTAAACCCATGTTCTGTCCTGCACCGTGTTAAATGTCATGACTGACAGGAATGTTACAACTCACATGTTGCAGCCCTGAAGGGTATGGGGTTAACATGAGGACTATGCTTTACCTCACTCTGAGGATACTGTGTGTATATGTGTTGGTGCATTCATGTGTGCGTGTGCGTGTGCGTGTGTATATGTGTGTGTCTTCATGCTTACGTGTGGATTTCAGGGTGGGGGTTGTTCAGACCAGGAATCAGACTTGACTAAATAGATAAGTCATACCATTATTGGGGGAGAAGGAGGAGGAGAGGAGAGAGAAGGAGAGGAGAGGAGAGAGAAGGAGAGGACAGCAGCAAATCATTCTGCTTACATTGTTGACTTCTCCCCCACCTCCTCGTGCAGTTGTGTAAGGGTGAGATTTACATCTTTGAGGGATGGAGAGAGGAGGAGTAGAATGTTGGAGGATATAAGGACACTCAGTCAGCTCCCACCTTACTCATTTTCCTCCTCACACACACCCCGGAGAGTCGAGCCGTCACACACACCGATCTGTAACCATGAAGCTGAGCATAATGGGAGTTCTGCTGTGCGCTACGCTGGTCGCCTGCGTCGACGTCATGCCTCAGAAAGACTTCAACCTGGAGAAGGTGAGAGAGAAAGAGAGACTGAGAGAACTGATAAAACAAATGAGATAGGCTACAACAACAAAAAGAGAGCAGGCAAAGAGTTGAGAGAAGAGATTCTGGGGTTGAGGAGGGTCAGAGTAGAGAGAGGACAGTGGATCATCTGCCATGACTATTGAATCAATTTGAATTGTGAGAATGAATGAATAGTGGTTCTTCTTTTTCTTCTAACTATATTCTCTCTCTCCCCAGATGGCTGGTAAGTGGTGGGTCGTGGGCTTTGCCACCAACGCTCAGTGGTTTGTGAACCGTAAGGCTGGTATGAAGATGGGAACTTCCATGATGCTGCCCACTGCCGGAGGTGACCTGGACATCAGCTGCGCCAACCAGAAGTGAGTTTGTGTGTGTCTGTATGTCCGTCTGTGTGTCTGTCCGTGTGTGTGTGTATGTCCGTATGTGTGTCTGTCCGTGTGTTTGTCTGTATGTCCGTCTGTGTCCGTGTGTGTATCTGTGTCCGTGTCTGTCTGTGTCCATGTGTGTGTGTGTCCGTGTGTGTGCCTGTGTCTGTATGTCTGTGTGTGTGTGTGTCCGTCCGTGTCTGTATTTCCGTGTGTGTGTGTGTCCATTTCACTCATACTGATGTTGCTCTCTCAGCGCTGATGGCTCTTGCTGGAGGATGACCCATCTGGCCAAGAAGACTGACATACCAGGCCGCTTCACCTACACCAGCCAGCGTGAGTTCACACACACACACACACACACACACACACACACACACACACACACACACACACACACACACACACACACACACACACACACACACACACACACACACACACACACACACACAGTCAACGTAACTACATATCTCTTTCTCCCTCTCTCAGGTTGGAACAATGAAAATGACATGCGTGTGGTAGCTGTCCAGTATGATGACTTTGCTCTGATCCACACCATCAAGACCAAACACGGAGTAACTGACGTGCTCAACAAACTCTTCAGTAAGTCTGTCTGGCTGTCTGCATGTCTGAAATTAATTCAGACCTTTAGATTCTCATGTTTTGTGTCATTCTTCACAGTTTCACTTTGGTCTCTGGTTTTAGCATGGTCATGTTACAGGTGGGTTTGTGTTAACCTGGTTGTGTTCTGTTAACCTGGTTATGTTCTGTTAACCTGGTTGTGTTAACCTGGTTATGTTCTGTTAACCTGGTTGTGTTCTGTTAACCTGGTTGTGTTAACCTGGTTGTGTTCTGTTAACCTGGTTGTGTTAACCTGGTTGTGTTCTGTTAACCTGGTTGTGTTAACCTGGTTGTGTTCTGTTAACCTGGTTGTGTTCTGTTAACCTGGTTGTGTTAACCTGGTTGTGTTCTGTTAACCTGGTTGTGTTCTGTTAACCTGGTTGTGTTCTGTTAACCTGGTTGTGTTCTGTTAACATGGTTGTGTTAACCTGGTTGTGTTCTGTTAACCTGGTTGTGTTAACCTGGTTGTGTTCTGTTAACATGGTTGTGTTCTGTTAACCTGGTTGTGTTCTGTTAACCTGGTTGTGTTAACCTGGTTGTGTTCTGTTAACATGGTTGTGTTAACCTGGTTGTGTTCTGTTAACCTGGTTGTGTTCTGTTAACCTGGTTGTGTTCTGTTAACCTGGTTGTGTTCTGTTAACATGGTTGTGTTCTGTTAACATGGTTGTGTTCTGTTAACCTGGTTGTGTTCTGTTAACCTGGTTGTGTTAACCTGGTTGTGTTCTGTTAACCTGGTTGTGTTCTGTTAACCTGGTTGTGTTCTGTTAACATGGTTGTGTTGTATTAACCTGGTTGTGTTAACCTGGTAGTGTTGTATTAACCTGGTTGTGTTCTGTTAACATGGTTGTGTTGTATTAACCTGGTTGTGTTAACCTGGTAGTGTTGTATTAACCTGGTTGTGTTGTGTTAACCTGGTTGTGTTAACCTGGTAGTGTTGTATTAACCTGGTTGTGTTCTGTTAACATGGTTGTGTTGTATTAACCTGATTGTGTTCTGTTAACCTGTTTGTATTAACCTGGTTGTGTTCTGTTAACATGGTTGTGTTGTATTAACCTGGTTGTGTTCTGTTAACCTGTTTGTATTAACCTGGTTGTGTTATGTTAACCTGGTTGTGTTCTGTTAACCTGGTAGTGTTCTGTTAACCTGGTAGTGTGGGCTAACGTGGTTGTGTTCTGTTAACCTGGTAGTGTTCTGTTAACCTGGTAGTGTGGGCTAACGTGGTTGTGTTCTGTTAACCTGGTTGTATTCTGTTAACCTGGTTGTGTTCTGTTAACCTGGTTGTGTTGTGCTAACCTGGTTGTGTTGTGTTAACCTGGTATTGTTTGTTAACCTGGTTGTGGTAATCTGGTTGTGTTAACCTGGTTGTGTTGTGTTAACCTTGTAGTTTTGTGTTAACTTGCTTGTGTTAACCTGGTAGTGTTGTGTTAACCTGGTTGTGTTGTGTTAACCTGGTTGTGTTCTGTTAACCTGGTTGTGTTCTGTTAACCTGGTTGTGTTCTGTTAACCTGGTAGTGTTCTGTTAACCTGGTTGTGTGTTGTGTTAACCTGGTATTGTTTGTTAACCTGGTTGTGATAATCTGGTTGTGTTAACCTGGTTGTGTTGTGTTAACCTGGTAGTGTTGTGTTAACCTGGTAGTGTTGTGTTAACCTGGTAGTTTTGTGTTAACTTGCTTGTGTTAACCTGGTTGTGTTAACCTGGTAGTTTTGTGTTATCCTGGTAGTGTTGATGTTAACTTGGTTGTGTTAACTTGGTTCTGTTGTGTTAACCAAGTTTTGTTGTGTTAACCTGCTTATGTTAAGCTTTTTTGTCGTGTTAACCTGGTTGGGTTGTGTTAACCTGGTCGTGTTGTGTTAACCTGGTTGTGTTAACCTGGTTGTGTGGGTTAACCTGGCTGTGTTAACCTGGTCGTGTTGTGTTAACCTGGCTGTGTTAACCTGGTTGTGTTAACCTGGTTGTGTGTGTTAACCTGGCCGTGTTGTGTTAACCTGGTTGTGTTAACCTGGTTGTGTGGGTTAACCTGGCTGTGTTAACCTGGTCGTGTTGTGTTAACCTGGTTGTGTTAACCTGGTCGTGTTGTGTTAACCTGGTTGTGTGTGTTAACCTGGTCGTGTTAACCTGGTTGTGTGTGTTAACCTGGTCGTGTTAACCTGGTTGTGTGTGTTAACCTGGCTGTGTTAACCTGGTTGTGTGTGTTAACCTGGTCGTGTTAACCTGGTTGTGTGTGTTAACCTGGTTGTGTGTGTTAACCTGGTCGTGTTAACCTGGTTGTGTGTGTTAACCTGGTTGTGTTAACCTGGTTGTGTGGGTTTACCTGGCTGTGTTAACCTGGTCGTGTTGTGTTAACCTGGCTGTGTTAACCTGGTCGTGTTGGGGTTGTAGGTCGCACTCCAGAGGTGAGCGCAGATCTCCAGAAGAAGTTCATGCAGTTCTCTCTGGATACAGGAATCCTCTCTGGGAACATTGTTATCCTGCCCCAGAACGGTACGACAACACACACACATATGTACAATATTATTATGGCGATCAGATACATATGAATGTGCTTCACTGGTAGAAATAATCTCCTCACTCTTTTCTCCCTCCTCTCTATTGCAGGTGAATGTGCCGAGGCATAAATGTTCACTCATCCCATTATCCCTCTGCTACTCTTCCACTGGCATCTGTCTCCATTTCACATCCAAACTCTTTTCCTGGAAGAAGACTGAAGACTGCAAACCCCAGACACCCCCTCCCCCAGCAGAACAAACCCCTTCACCTTTAATCCCCACTATTCCTATAAACCACTGTACACTTCTGTACACAAGCTTTTTGTTACTGCAGATTTTACTTGTTGAAATAAATAATCTTTAAAAACATACACATGATCCCTACTGTCATGTTGGTTGGTGTCTGGTTGTGTTGACCTGGTGGTGTTGACCTGGTGGTGTTGACCTGGTGGTGTTGACCTGGTTATGTTGACCTGGTGGTGTTGACCTGGTGGTGTTGAACTGGTGGTGTTGACCTGGTGGTGTTGACCTGGTGGTGTTGACCTGGTTATGTTGACCTGGTGGTGTTGAACTGGTGGTGTTGACCTGGTTGGGGTCTTCATATTTAGAGTGAAGTGTGAGAGGAAACAATGTAAGTAGAGGCAGCAATATCAAACACTTTTGGTGCTTTCAGGACAACTGTGAACTTAGAAAAAAACAAGGTCAAATCAGGATGTCAGTAATATTAAAGGTTCGGAAAGTCGGAGCTATAGAAAGAGGAATTCCGAGTTGGATGACCGTTGTAAATTATCTTTCAGTGGGAGCTCGTTTTTTTCCGAGTTCCCAGTTGTCCTGAACGCCACATGAGAGGGAAGGAGGTTGGCTTGAGTCATCATTAGAATGACAGGGTGAAGGTGTGTGGTGGCTGGAGAGTGAGAGAGTAAATGTGGTGTACTCTGCCCTCTACTGGTAGAAGCAGAGAATGACATGAAGACAGAGCAATTATCAGCCTATTCCTTCAGTTACAAGAATATATACAGTATGTTTTTATTAAAATTCATTTGACAAAATATTAAAACTATATATTGAGTGATTTATATCACAAATTCGATTTATTTTCAGCCAATTCAAATCTATACAATTCAATATTAAAAACAAAATAAACACATAGTAAAAAGTATAACATTTTTCATGGATTTAAAAATAACCATAGCTTCAGGTACATTCAAAAATAACAAAGTTAATGTGTTTACCTAACTAACTGCTTCCCATGCTTTGTCTTCCTTCTGCTTAGAGCAATTCATAACTGAGACAAGAAACACAAATAACATTCTACAGTATAAACTCTAAGTGTTCTGTTCCACCATTATAGACAGATGCTCTAAGTGTTCTGTTCCACCATTATAGACAGAGGCTCTAAGTGTTCTGTTCCACCCTTATAGATAGAGGCTCTAAGTGGTCTGTTCCACCATTATAGACAGAGGCTCTAAGTGGTCTGTTCCACCATTATAGACAGAGGCTCTAAGTGTTCTGTTCCACCCTTATAGATAGAGGCTCTAAGTGTTCTGTTCCACCATTATAGACAGAGGCTCTAAGTGTTCTGTTCCACCATTATAGACAGAGGCTCTAAGTGTTCTGTTCCACCATTATAGACAGAGGCTCTAAGTGTTCTGTTTCTCCATTATAGACAGAGGCTCTAAGTGTTCTGTTCCACCATTATAGACAGAGGCTCTAAGTGTTCTGTTTCTCCATTATAGACAGAGGCTCTAAGTGTTCTGTTCCACCATCACAGAGGCTCTAAGTGTTCTGTTTCACCATCACAGAGGCTCTAAGTGTTCTGTTTCACCATCACAGAGGCTCGAAGTGTTCTGTTTCCACCATCACAGAGGCTCGAAGTGTTCTGTTCCACCATCACAGAGGCCTACCCTGGTAATATGCTCATTGGCTGGAGGGCACATTCATTGAGAAGATACGGAAAGACTCTCTCAGTGAAAGTGTGTGTAATAGTGTATAAATGTGTGTTATTATCAGGGTCAGAGAATGACAGCGTTCCTCTGTCCCAGTCCAGCTGCACTCTGATCCTCTGGGGTTTCTGTCTCAATCTGAGCTGGATGTCTGGCCGCGGTGGGGACTCTACTTTATATCTAATATCACCACCAACATCATAACCATAAGCATCACAGGGGCTTACACACCAAAGGCTTAAACACCAGAATCCACTTTCTACTTTTGCCTTCCTCTGGACAGACTCTGCTATCACACCCAGGGCTTTATTGAACCCTACCTCAACCTCCCAGCTGTGTGTCCCTGAGTTAAAGCCCTCAGAGCCCAAGACCATTTTATAGTAATTAAACCTCTCTGGGTTGTCAGGAAGCTGCTGTCTCTCTTCATTGTATATGGCACTGGTCAGGTCCTCAGACAGGATGAGATTTGGGTTGGCAGTGTTGGGGTCCAGAATCACAGGATCTGAGGGAGATCAGAGATAGGGTATTATTTTTGTTATTGTTTGATGATTGTTGTTTGTTGTTGATGATGAAGTGTGCTCTCTAATCCCCTAGCTGTGTGTGTGGACCTTTTAGCAAAAAGGTATTTAGCATTTGTAATGTAATGTGAAGATAATGAGAGATGACAAACTGTTGTGCAGAAAGGGTTATTGTTTTGGCTAAGTAGGTAATAGTATGAGTTTAATCCGCAGTGTTCAGCGATCTAGAAGAACTGTCATGCTCACAGTATTTCACAATGCCCTGCATCTCCTCCCAGACTCTGAACTGCAGGTTTCCCAGGTGTTTGGCCACGTCTATCAGCGCTCCTGAGACCAGCTGTGGATCCGGCAGTGTGCACTGGGTTCTGGAAGAACGTTCAGGAGTCAGTGCAGCTGTAGGGTTGGGTTCAGAACCACAGAGAAGAGAGAGACAGCAGACAGATCACTTACCTTACCACTGTGGCCTTATAGTTCTGAAAAAACAGAAGACAAGATTAAATTAAACAATCAATCAATATTAACCAGTCAACCAATATACATACCAACACATCATGTCAACTTAGAGAGCGCAGTGCTGACCTGTAGGAATGAGATGTCTTCAGCTCTCAGCTCCTCCTCTAAGGCTCTGATTGTGTCTGAAAGTGATGATATCTCTCCGCTCATCTCCTCAATCCTTCATCACCTGACTCTTCTGCTCCTCTTCCTCCCTCAGAACATCTATCCTCACCTCCTCTTCCTCTCATAGAAACTGATGGAGCTTCTCAAATTCCTTTCTAATCCGTATCTCTGTGCTCTGGGCCTTGTTCTGGAGACAGTGAGAGGAAAGGCATTACATGATTTAAATGTTCCTTTCTAATCCGTATCTCTGTGCTCTGGGCCTTGTTCTGGAGACAGTGAGAGGAAAGGCATTACATGATTTAAATGTTCCTTTCTAATCCGTATCTCTGTGCTCTGGGCCTGGTTCTGGACACAGAGATAACAAAGGCATTACATGATTTAAATGTTCCTTTCTAATCCGTATCTCTGTGCTCTGGGCCTTGTTCTGGACACAGAGATAACAAAGGCATTAGATGATTTAAATGTTCCTTTCTAATCCGTATCTCTGTGCTCTGGGCCTTGTTCTGGACACAGAGATAACAAAGGCATTACATGATTTAAATGTTCCTTTCTAATCCGTATCTTTGTGCTCTGGGCCTTGTTCTGGACACAGAGATAACAAATCATTACATGATTTAAATGTTCCTTTCTAATCCGTATCTCTGTGCTCTGGGCCTTGTTCTGGACACAGAGATAACAAATCATTACATTATTTAAATGTTCCTTTCTAATCCGTATCTCTGTGCTCTGGGCCTTGTTCTGGACACAGAGATAACAAATCATTACATTATTTAAATGTTCCTTTCTAATCTGTATCTCTGTGCTCTGGGCCTTGTTCTGGACACAGAGATAACAAATCATTACATTATTTAAATGTTCCTTTCTAATCCGTATCTCTGTGCTCTGGGCCTTGTTCTGGACACAGAGATAACAAATCATTACATTATTTAAATGTTCCTTTCTAATCCGTATCTCTGTGCTCTGGGCCTTGTTCTGGACACAGTGAGAGGAAAGGCATTACATTATTTAAATGTTCCTTTCTAATCCGTATCTCTGTGCTCTGGGCCTTGTTCTGGAGACAGAGAGAGGAAAGGCATTACATGATTTAAATGTTCCTTTCTAATCCGTATCTCTGTGCTCTGGGCCTTGTTCTGGAGACAGTGAGAGGAAAGGCATTACATGATTTAAATGTTCCTTTCTAATCCGTATCTCTGTGCTCTGGGCCTTGTTCTGGAGACAGTGAGAGGAAAGGCATTACATGATTTAAATGTTCCTTTCTAATCCGTATCTCTGTGCTCTGGGCCTTGTTCTGGAGACAGTGAGAGGAAAGGCATTACATGATTTAAATGTTCCTTTCTAATCCGTATCTCTGTGCTCTGGGCCTTGTTCTGGACACAGAGATAACAAAGGCATTACATGATTTAAATGTTCCTTTCTAATCCGTATCTTTGTGCTCTGGGCCTTGTTCTGGACACAGAGATAACAAATCATTACATGATTTAAATGTTCCTTTCTAATCCGTATCTCTGTGCTCTGGGCCTTGTTCTGGACACAGAGATAACAAATCATTACATTATTTAAATGTTCCTTTCTAATCCGTATCTCTGTGCTCTGGGCCTTGTTCTGGACACAGAGATAACAAATCATTACATTATTTAAATGTTCCTTTCTAATCTGTATCTCTGTGCTCTGGGCCTTGTTCTGGACACAGAGATAACAAATCATTACATTATTTAAATGTTCCTTTCTAATCCGTATCTCTGTGCTCTGGGCCTTGTTCTGGACACAGAGATAACAAATCATTACATTATTTAAATGTTCCTTTCTAATCCGTATCTCTGTGCTCTGGGCCTTGTTCTGGACACAGTGAGAGGAAAGGCATTACATTATTTAAATGTTCCTTTCTAATCCGTATCTCTGTGCTCTGGGCCTTGTTCTGGAGACAGAGAGAGGAAAGGCATTACATGATTTAAATGTTCCTTTCTAATCCGTATCTCTGTGCTCTGGGCCTTGTTCTGGAGACAGTGAGAGGAAAGGCATTACATGATTTAAATGTTCCTTTCTAATCCGTATCTCTGTGCTCTGGGCCTTGTTCTGGAGACAGTGAGAGGAAAGGCATTACATGATTTAAATGTTCCTTTCTAATCCGTATCTCTGTGCTCTGGGCCTTGTTCTGGAGACAGTGAGAGGAAAGGCATTACATGATTTAAATGTTCCTTTCTAATCCGTATCTCTGTGCTCTGGGCCTTGTTCTGGAGACAGTGAGAGGAAAGGCATTACATGATTTAAATGTTCCTTTCTAATCCGTATCTCTGTGCTCTGGGCCTTGTTCTGGAGACAGTGAGAGGAAAGGCATTACATGATTTAAATGTTCCTTTCTAATCCGTATCTCTGTGCTCTGGGCCTTGTTCTGGACACAGTGAGAGGAAAGGCATTACATTATTTAAATGTTCCTTTCTAATCCGTATCTCTGTGCTCTGGGCCTTGTTCTGGACACAGTGAGAGGAAAGGCATTACATGATTTAAATGTTCCTTTCTAATCCGTATCTCTGTGCTCTGGGCCTTGTTCTGGAGACAGAGAGAGGAAAGGCATTACATGATTTAAATGTTCCTTTCTAATCCGTATCTCTGTGCTCTGGGCCTTGTTCTGGAGACAGTGAGAGGAAAGGCATTACATGATTTAAATGTTCCTTTCTAATCCGTATCTCTGTGCTCTGGGCCTTGTTCTGGAGACAGAGAGAGGAAAGGCATTACATGATTTAAATGTTCCTTTCTAATCCGTATCTCTGTGCTCTGGGCCTTGTTCTGGAGACAGTGAGAGGAAAGGTAGTAAACTATCCGCATAAACACTGGATCATACATATTCTGCACAACGCTATTGAGTCATTATCCTTACTTTAATATGCTTTGCTGTTTCATCACAGATATCTTTAACTTCATTAAAGACCTTCAGCTTCTTCTGTAAGGGCTTCAGGGCAGTCTGGAGTTCTTCCTGGCATAAGCAGATGTTGAGTGAATATGAGAGAGAGAGAAATAGATGGAGGAGTCAAAGTGTATAAACAAAGGGGAATTTTTAGGAACATCCCTTTCCATGTTAAAATGTGACGTGAATACAGGTTAGAATGCTGTGCTAATATAGTTCTTCATTATCACTTAATATGCAGACAATGGCCGCTGTTTAATATTGCTGTCTTTTTAGTTTTTCTGTGTGTTCCTATTACTATTTGTATTCTACTGTACCCTGTGCTCCTGTGCAGCTTCGTCTATGGGGCAGCAGTTGTGGTTTTTATGTTTTCTGGAGGTCTGACACACCACACAGATGGGCTGTTTATCATCCAGACAGAAGAGCTTGAGTTTCTCGTTGTGCAGATGGCAGCGCTCCTCAGACTCCCCTGAATCTCTCCGCCTCCTCTCCTGTAAGAATGCCTCACACAGGTTCTTTAAGACCAGGTTACAGGGAGGATCTGCCCTTGAAGATCTTCTCCTGCAAACTGGACATTCCTTTTCTGCCTTCCCCTTGCAGTATTCCTGCAGACAGGCTTTACAAAAGCTGTGACTACATGACAGGATGACGGGATCCTTGAAGATGTCACAGCACACAGCACAGGATAGATCGTCCTCTTGGAGAGATACTCTGGAAGCCATTTTGATCTTGTGACAATACCTCCTCTGGAATGACCGAGCCTTGTACAAAAGTTAACTTTCACTTTTGATTCTGATTGTTAAAAACCTAGTGTGATTAAGCAGCAGCGTGAGATCCCTGTTTTTAGTATGTATTTCTTACGGTAGTTGTAAAGGTCATTTCTCTCCTCCCAGTGTTATCTGTGTGTTCAGTCTGGTTTCTCCGAGCAGGTAGTTTAGAGAACGCATGACAGATTAACGTCAACCATCGATGTTAACACACTAAACTTCTGACAGGGAAGTCCTAGGTAGGAGGTGGAGCTTTGAGAGACCAGGAAACCATGATCACGTGATGAGTAGGGCCCATTTGACGCCCTCACAAAATAAATAATAATTTCACCACTAAATTGCAATCTCAAAACAGACACAGCCAATGATTAAGCCCCTCGCCTTTACTGTGTCTGTGCCATAAGAGCTAACACAAATCTTCTGTATGTTACATGGTATACCAAACACACCGGACTATGGGAGGAGAGGAGGGATTCTATAGGGTTGTGTCATCATTAGAATGACGGGGTGATTGGATGCTGTAGTCTGTCCTCTACTCGTGGCTGTAGAGACATTTCAAAGTTAACATCAGAAGTATTCCATAGGAGGGTTTTATTCACGTGTTACTTTATAAACATAGAAAGCATGAACGATGAGGGTAAAGAGAAGGAGTACAATGTTCTGCAGCCATGTTGTATATATGAACAACAGCCATTTGTACAGTTCATTGTGATACTCACTAAACAGAAGGATGGAAGTAAAACTTTTGTAGCCTAGCAATAGTTTTTATTTTACTAAATGAAACTAACATGAAATCTATTTGGTACAAAATATAAAATAATATAGTGTGACACTGAAACATTGTAGACATTGATCCCTGTGCTGGACTTAGACATACAGGCAACAAGCATCATTCACATGATGATGATGCGTCTGTACTTTAATGATAACTTCAGCTTTCTGTCTCTCTGTGGCTCAGTCTTCATCCCAACACCACTGGTGACGTCTCAAACATATATTTCTTCATCTGAAACAATATAAAAATAATAAATATGAACAGATCCACTATATTATCATCACATCCAATATCTTGACAATATCTCCCACTCAATGCGTGTGTGTGTGCGTGTGTGTGTGTGTGTCTCACCTGTCTCTGCTTCCTCCTGGCCTGCATTTCCTGCTGCTGCTTAAGCCGCACCTCCTCCAGACTCAGACACCCACCTGCACACACACACACAATTTTACAGAATCCACCTGTCTCATATAAACTAAAACAAAGTTGTACCATGGTGCACCCTTGTGGCTATAAATAGAACTACAGCAGATACATCTACTGACAAAGACACAGTAATGTCTCCAGACAGTTCTCCAGGAGGGAGAGTATGCTGGTATCTACTGACAGAGACACAGTAATGTCTCCAGACAGTGCTCCAGGAGGGAGAGTATGCTGGTATCTACTGACAGAGACACAGTAATGTCTCCAGACAGTGCTCCAGGAGGGAGAGTATGCTGGTATCTACTGACAGAGACACAGTAATGTCTCCAGACAGTGCTCCAGGAGGGAGAGTATGCTGGTATCTACTGACAGAGACACAGTAATGTCTCCAGACAGTGCTCCAGGAGGGAGAGTATGCTGGTATCTACTGACAGAGACACAGTAATGTCTCCAGACAGTGCTCCAGGAGGGAGAGTATGCTGGTATCTACTGACAGAGACACAGTAATGTCTCCAGACAGTGCTCCAGGAGGGAGAGTATGCTGGTATCTACTGACAGAGACACAGTAATGTCTCCAGACAGTGCTCCACGAGGGAGAGTATGCTGGTATCTACTGACAGAGACACAGTAATGTCTCCAGACAGTGCTCCAGGAGGGAGAGTATGCTGGTATCTACTGACAGAGACACAGTAATGTCTCCAGACAGTGCTCCAGGAGGGAGAGTATGCTGGTATCTACTGACAGAGACACAGTAATGTCTCCAGACAGTGCTCCACAAGGGAGAGTATGCTGGTATCTACTGACAGAGACACAGTAATGTCTCCAGACAGTGCTCCAGGAGGGAGAGTATGCTGGTATCTACTGACAGAGACACAGTAATGTCTCCAGACAGTGCTCCAGGAGGGAGAGTATGCTGGTATCTACTGACAGAGACACAGTAATGTCTCCAGACAGTGCTCCAGGAGGGAGAGTATGCTGGTATCTACTGACAGAGACACAGTAATGTCTCCAGACAGTGCTCCAGGAGGGAGAGTATGCTGGTATCTACTGACAGAGACACAGTAATGTCTCCAGACAGTGCTCCAGGAGGGAGAGTATTCTGGTTGCTGTGAAACATGTTAGAGCATGTCATTCTAATCCCAATAGACTCATTATTAACCAGACATTTAACTCTTCAAGGACTAACCTTGTTTATCACTGCATCTATGTGCTTGGAGATGTTTTGTTGTGTGTGTGTGTGTGTGTGTGTGTGTGTGTGTGTGTGTGTGTGTGTGTGTGTGTGTGTGTGTGTGTGTGTGTGTGTGTGTGTGTGTGTGTGTGTGTGTGTGTCACCTAGCTACAGATTGTAACTCCCCAGACCTGAACCATTATACTAGTAGTTACAGGTGTGGCTATACAAAACGTAGAGATTTTTCAACTAACCTGGTTTTGGCGATAATATCTTCAACCTCAATTCGTAGAAACAGGAGTCTCATAAAATGTCCGTGTCCAGTTGCAAGGGGTCCGTTTGAATTGAGAAAATGCTCCGTTATTAAAATAAATAAAGGTTTTGCTCCATGAAGCAATCCAACAATGTGTACCCCGCCATCTTGTCTATTTCAAGTCTTCTCTCATTGATCGAGACAGGTGTCTGTCATCGTGGACCCATCTGTCTCAATCAATGAGAGAAGATTTGAAAAATACATTTACATGTCAGTCCTTCAGCAGATGCTGTTGTCCAGATTGATTTACAGGAACAATTAGGGTTAAGCATCTTGCTCAAGGGCACGTCGACAGAGTTTCAAAACAGCAACCTTTGTGTTACTGGCTCAACACGCTTAACCGCTAGGCCACCTGCTGCCCCAGTGGTGCCATACACATTGTTAAATTACTTCAAGGAGCAAAACATTTATATTTATTTTTATAACAGAGCATTTTCTAAATTCAAACAAACCCCGTGCAACTAGACACAGATATTTTACGAGACTCATGTTTCCACGAATCGAGGACGAAGATAGTATCGCCAACACCAAGTTAGTTTAAAAATCTCTGGCGACATTTTGTATTGCCACAACTGTAACTACCAGTATAAACGTGAAATTGTGGGGTTAAATCACATTATCTGGTGTTCAATCTGTAGCTATGTCTCACCAACACTGCTGGGGTCAATGGAGACATAGGGTGTGGCTCTGCTCAG
The DNA here is from genome assembly GCF_045679555.1 of Salvelinus alpinus. Taxonomy (NCBI): domain Eukaryota; kingdom Metazoa; phylum Chordata; class Actinopteri; order Salmoniformes; family Salmonidae; genus Salvelinus; species Salvelinus alpinus. The sequence goes on from NC_092095.1 coordinate 17,389,746, forward strand.
CCTCAGATCCTCCAAAGCAGCCAGCTCCGCCTCCGCCTCTGCACACCAATCAGAGACACACACCCCCTCAATCAACCAATTAAAACACCCCCCCCCCTCCCTCTCCCCAATCAACAAATTAACACAGCAATTAATTTGAGGGCTTCCCCCTCTAGGCTGGTCCTAGATGAGGATGATGATGGTGTGGAGGAACAGGAGGAAGAGGATGATAATGATGATGACAAGCACATTCCTCACAGTGTCACAAAACACAGTCAAAGCCAAAGGACTCACTTTTCTGGATCTCTATTCTTTTCTTGGGGTTAGGGGGGATGACCGTGAAAGCTGTGTGACTGAAACCGAGAAACAGAAATGAATGAAATAAAATGTAATGCCAAGGTGACAAGCCAGTCTGGCAGTTTACATCAAATTGGACAGGCTTTCAGCTAAGCTACTCTGAAATTCAAATGCCAAACGTCTAAGTGACAGTTTGTAAGATGTAATAAAGGGCCAACAGGATCTGGTGAGGGAACAGAGCTTGACACAACACCTGCATGCGTGCCAGCTGGTGGTAGGTAGGATTATACAACCAGCAGCAGATGGCTTGGTGCTGAAGACTGAGCTATTTCCAGCTACCAGCTAGCTGTATACAACACACGACACACCTGCAAATAACCATACAGATAGGGCTAGAGTATATTGAGGTAGGCTATAGGAGTCCTCTAATAGGGCATGCGTGACCAACCCTCCTGGAGAGGGACTGGGTGTGCAGGCTTTCATTCCAACCTTGCTATAGAGTAACACAACTGTTCCAGCTAATCAAAGGTCCCAGCTGAGAATCCAGTGTGTCTGAACAGGGCTGGAGCCTGGAGTAGCCTATAACCCAGCAACTCTCCAGGACCAGGGTTGACTACCCATAGGGCCTTCTTGAAGAGGAAAAGTACTTCAGCTGTCCCTCTCACCTCTGAATTGCATAGTGCGCCCTGGGTCTCGAAGTCCGCTCCTCTTCCTGCCTCGCCTGAGATGCTTCTTTAGACTTTGAAGAAGTTACAGTTGATTTTGGAGATGTGGCTGTTGGTTTTTGACAGAGCACAGCTGATTTCGAAGAGGAGAGTGTTGATTTGGGAGCGGTAGAGGTTGATCTCGCTCTCCTATCGCACCTGGGGGCGCACAACTTGACCTGCTGCTGGGTCTTCGTGGTCTCGCATCGGTCACTATGGATACATCTGGGACAGCTCGACGCCCGCGGTTTGCGAGGAGCTGTGACTTTGTGTTGAGTTATCGATGCTGGTTTCGTTTCAACCGGTTTTGTTTTCACTTCGAATACTCTTGTTTTCGTTTCAATAACAGGCTTTTGCTTGAGGACCCTTGTGGTCGGCATTTTATCAATAACAAATATATAGGCTAGGCTAGGTCAAGGCTCCAAATAAATTCCTTATCATCTCACCTTGTCAATAATAGTTGAATCTGTCCTACAATGGTTTTATCAAATCTTTGAATTCGTAGGCTATGAGCCTATGAGGTGCTGGACGCTGTGGAACTCACGTCTGGCTTGTCTGCCTTCACCTGGCGACCGCTTGTTGACAGTGGAATCCCGTGCCACGCGCAGGCTGCCAGGGCAAATTAAATTCAATAGGTTTTACAGTAATCCGATTACTGACTGGACAGAATCCCCAAAGGATGCTTGACCTTGTAGTGAGCATAGCCGCAGGAAGTAGAGTTGCGGAGGGTGCTTCGGCTCCCCCTGAAGAATCAGAAGAAAAAAAATAGATATACTTTTTTCAACTAAATCTATATCCTTTTTGGAAAAAATAGTATTTAAAAAAATTATAATAATACATTTTTTGAAGAAAAAAATAACAATTTCACACTAGTATTAGATATACAGTAGACATCTGTAGTTAGGGTAAAATATTTTTTTCAGCATCTCTGCAAAAAAGGTAGTTCATTTAAGAAAAGTGTCTTGCAGGATTCAATATTCGGGAATTGTAAGAGTTGTTGCTCTGTCATTTTCTCAGTGATTGTCATTCTAATGGAATTTCAGAAAGAACAAAACCCTATCCTCAAACATTTACATCAAAAGGTGCAAAGTTATGGTCAAAGACACAAAACATCCACATCAAATTAAATATTTTTCTTGATCAAATAACATGGAAAACAACCACTTTTTGTGCAGTAATAATTTACCATCCTTACAAACGACTTAATGTAAATGTACATTACTGTATTGTACATAGGCTGGTCATCTAGGTTAGTACCTGTAGACTTTCTATCACCCTGGAGAGAAAACAATGACCAATACAGTAGTTGATTATGTGATGTGATGATGTGGCTCAGTGGTAGAGGTTGTTGGTACGATTCCCATGGGGGACCAGTATGAAAATGTATGCACATTGGATGGGAGCATCTATTAAAAGGAAGGAATCGACCATTTCAGTTTTCACATAGAAATAAGTTGTGTTTGCAAAGTATTTCAAGAACCTGGAAAACATACATCAAGCAAGTATTTTTAAATTCCACAAGTAACTTGAGTCTGAAAATTATCTTTACAAAACAGTTAATCTGATAATACAAATGCTATTAAACACTCAAACACATTTAGTTTATGTTTTCACAAAAAGTAGTGCACTGGGCCTTTACTAGTCCTGTATTAGCAGGCCAATATAGATGTCTTCAGAGCTGGCACATTTTTCACTCCAGATACAAACATATACTTAAGAACAACAACTTACAGAAGAAGCACACAAACAATGACTACATCTCATCTGCCCAGACCCACATGCTCACACCTCCATCCCTAGTGCCTGCATTATTGTTTGCCACTTGGCCTTAAATTGTACCAATTTGTTTTTCACAGTTGCTCATGCTATTTCAATATTTCAATAATAAATCATACATTTTTCTACTGTGTTAAGGATGGCGGATTGATTAATTCCCACATTTTTAGTATGCGTTTTTTCAAGATGAGAGATCCTTGATGAAAACCTGCTTCAGAGCGCTCAGGACCTCAGACTGGGGCGAAAGTTCACCTTCCAACAACCCTAAGCACACAGCCAAGACAACGCAGGAGTGGCTTCGGGACAAGTCTCTTAGTGTCCTTGACTGGCCCAGCCAGAGCCCGGACTTGAACCCGATCGAACATCTCTGGAGAGACCTGAAAATAGCTGAGCAGCAACACTCTCCATCCAACCTGACAGAGCTTTAGAGGATCTGCAGAGAAGAATGGGAGAAACTCCTCAAATACAGGTATGCCAAGCTTGTAGCATCATACCCAAGAAGACTTGAGACTGTAATCACTGACAAAGGTGCTTCATTAAGTACTGAGTAAAGGGTCTGAATACTTATGCAAATGTCTTTTTCAGTTTAATTTTTTTTTATTGCGCCCCCATGTGCTTTGTCACTATGGGGTATTGTGTGTAGATTGATGACAATAAAAACAAACATTAAATCCATTTTAGAATAAGGCTGTAACATAACAAAATGTGGAAAAAGTCAAGGGGTCTGATTACTTTCCGAATGCACTGTATATTTTTATGTATATTTAGTAATTGTTTGCTTTTCTAAAGTCTAGCAACCTTGCCAGTTTTACAGAGAACATTTTCATATTATTTATTCATCATGAAGGAATCAATAGGCTACATAGCTTGATTAAATACATTTTTCAAACATACCTCCTGCCCATCAAATGCTGTGCATGTCACTTTACACTATCAATCGTCCTCCACTGACAATACTGCATGCACTGGACTAGAGTATCTACTGTTCTAGGCATCTTTTTGGCTGTGGCTTTTGTGGAGCGATAGGTAACGATGCTTTGTGGAAAGGGAGTTGTTGATGTGAGCATAGGGTCCCTGGTTCGAGCTTAAGTTGGGTCAAGGAGAGGGACTGAAGTAATACTGTTACATTGATGCTGTTGACCCAGATCACTTAGTTGGGCTCTGCCCAGCTGCTGGGTTTACTGCGGAGAAGGAGGTCAAAGGAGGGTGAGTGTAACTGGTGTGAAATGGCTATCAATCGGTGACATCACTCCCTCAGAGACCTTGAAGTAGTTGTTTGCCTTGTTCTGCGATGCTTCATGAGTGTCTATTGTCGATGTGTTCAGAGGGTCCGGCTTGGTCCGAGTCCTCGTTGGGCACGGAGAGAGACATAAGCACCTGACCCAGTTAGCTTGCCCCCTCCGTAAAATATTTGTATTATGATAAAACATGGGCTTAAAAAGTACGTTTTTTAATTTTATTTAACATTGACATAAAAAAAACACTACACACACACACAATTTGAGTGCGGTCCTCCTGCACTGTGCGTGGTGCTGTCTTGCCTCTCTCGCTGCTCTCTGCTCTCTGTGAGCGTCACAGCTCTACGCTACTGTACTCTCTCTCCATTCCTCCCATCTGGCGGACTGACTGGCACATCGCACCCGACTCTCTGGCCTCCCTGAGCGGTCTGCCTCCACACAGACCCCCGGCAGGTATGGAGGTGTGGGTGGGGTGGTGAGGGGAGCACAGATGGGATAACTTACGAATCATTGGGATGATTCTATTCATCATAAACTCACATTTAGCTACTCTGAATTATTCGTAGCATATATTTCACACTTGTTGTTGAAACATCCGCGTCTGATTAGGATAGTGTTTACCTGCCACTTCATATTTGTGGCAGGTTTGTCACAAGCGACGCAAAGTCATAAAGATAATTTTATCGCGGCTGATGATATGACGTGCTGCTGTTGAATACACATTATGTGTTCTCTAATACCAGGAAGTGGAGCGCGCAATATGTCACACGCACGCCCCTTTTAGCCTACTGACTGTCATTTGTAATGTACAGAAACGCAGTTCAGCCTTCTTTCACTGACATTGACAGAAGGAGTAGCCTATAGATAAACAATCATGCATTTCCTCTTTGTTGATGGATAGAGAGAATAGGCTCGGCTGCATGCGTCACAACTGGTTTGGGCAGGCCTAGGTATGTAGGCTACTATTTCTTGGTGGTTTTGATAGAACATTCCATGACACCCACATTTTTTAATAGGTTGGGATTTTCTTGGCAGGATATTTGTTGACAAAGTAGCCTAAGCATCGTCATCGTAAACATGATAATTAAAGACAAGACACTAGTCTCCGGCAGCGCGAGAGGCACTCGAATCTTGACCCAGATGTTTTCATCTGTCACACGTGGGTGGCACCTGCTGAGGCAATGATTATACCCGTATATTTCCATTATAAATTAAGTCATTACTTTGTTACAAATTTGAAGTGCATAGGTCTCAACGCTTGTGTGAGGAGATTTGGGAAACGTTTCTGATTTGACTGAAGGTGGCGCTGTTTCTGTAGCCGCAATTGAAATCATTAACTACGATGTAAAACAGAGACAGAGGTCTGATACTGTGTGTGTCCTGCAGCATGCTGAATCCTAGAGGGATGGAGACAGACCTGTCCTTGGAGACATGCACTCAGAGCAGAGCAGAGACAGAGGGAGAGAGAACGGAGACCAGAGAGGGACCCACCAGGAGCCCCAGCCCCCTGTCCCCCAATAGGTCTTCAGCTGCTCACAACCTTACTACTCCCCCTAAACTCACCCCTACTCCCCTTAAACTCACCCCTACTCCCCCTAAACTCACCCCTACTCCCCTTAAACTCACCCCTACTCCCCCTAAACTGAATCCCCCCCGCCCTTCTAAACTCACCCCCACTCCCTCTGCTAGTACGCTCACCCTCACCTCTACATGCACACCCTCTTCCTCCTCTACACCTACCCCCAATCCCCCTAAACTGAACCCCACCCCCTCACCTCCCCCTACGCTCACTCATAAAACCCTCACTACTCTCACCCCTATGGTACTCAACCCCACCCCAACGTGTACACCTACTTCCCCCTCACTTACTCCCAACCCCGTCACCCCTACAATACTCATCCCCAACCCTACTCCCCCCACACTTACACCCTCTCTACCTACACCCACGCATTCCCCCACTAAAGCCACTCATAAACCTGTTCCTTTCCCCCTCACTCCCCCCACCATCCACTTTACTTCCCCTCTACTCACTTCCTCCCGCTCCTCCCCCACTGTATCAGCCATCACTTCTCTGCCCCCCTCCTCTGTAAACCATGGCAACATGTCTTCTGCTCCCGGGACTTCCTCCTTGACCAATGGTAACGCAAGGCCAGTCCCCACACCCACCTCTCCACCAATCACGCCTTTCCATACCCCGGCCAGCAGACAGGTAACTGACCATAGAGAAAATTAAACAAAAGCGGCACACTATGTAACTAGCCACACAGACACACAGGCACAAACACACACACACACACACACACACACACACACACACACACACACACACACACACACACACACACACACACACACACACACACACACACACACACACAAACACACACACACAGGCACAAGCACACACACACACACACACACACACACATACACACATTCACACACACAATTGACTACACAGACAAAAACGTCCATTCCTGGATCAATTGGTTTACTTTCCTTTAACCCAGAGTACAGTATTCAAGATACCTCCAAAATACCCCTTTCTCTCTCTGTCAGATACATTTCCCTCGCCCCCTGGATACACCCACTCTGGTGCAAGCCTATCAGAGCACCTCGTCTGTCAGACAGAGGGTATCCCAGCAGGCTTTGCTCCTAGGTCGGAGTTCTTGTTCCAGCCGAGACCAGATGCTGCTCAGGACCCAGATGGTAACAACACACACACCAACACCTGTCAGCCCTACTTCTACCAACTGATAGTGTGTAACAACACACACCAACACCTGTCAGCCCTACTTCTACCAACTGATAGTGTGTAACAACACACACACCAACACCTGTCAGCCCTACTTCTACCAACTGATAGTGTGTAACAACACACACCAACACCTGTCAGCCCTACTTCTACCAACTGATAGTGTGTAACAACACACACACCAACACCTGTCAGCCCTACTTCTACCAACTGATAGTGTGTAACAACACACACCAACACCTGTCAGCCCTACTTCTACCAACTGATAGTGTGTAACAACACACACACCAACACCTGTCAGCCCTACTTCTACCAACTGATAGTGTGTAACAACACACACCAACACCTGTCAGCCCTACTTCTACCAACTGATAGTGTGTAACAACACACACCAACACCTGTCAGCCCTACTTCTACCAACTGATAGTGTGTAACAACACACACCAACACCTGTCAGCCCTACTTCTACCAACTGATAGTGTGTAACAACACACACCAACACCTGTCAGCCCTACTTCTACCAACTGATAGTGTGTAACAACACACACACCAACACCTGTCAGCCCTACTTCTACCAACTGATAGTGTGTAACAACACACACCAACACCTGTCAGCCCTACTTCTACCAACTGATAGTGTGTAACAACACACACACCAACACCTGTCAGCTCTACTTCTACCAACTGATAGTGTGTAACAACACACACACCAACACCTGTCAGCTCTACTTCTACCAACTGATAGTGTGTAACAACACACACCAACACCTGTCAGCCCTACTTCTACCAACTGATAGTGTGTAACAACACACACACCAACACCTGTCAGCTCTACTTCTACCAACTGATAGTGTGTAACAACACACACCAACACCTGTCAGCCCTACTTCTACCAACTGATAGTGTGTAACAACACACACACCAACACCTGTCAGCCCTACTTCTACCAACTGATAGTGTGTAACAACACACACACCAACACCTGTCAGCTCTACTTCTACCAACTGATAGTGTGTAACAACACACACACCAACACCTGTCAGCCCTACTTCTACCAACTGATAGTGTGTAACAACACACACACCAACACCTGTCAGCTCTACTTCTACCAACTGATAGTGTGTAACAACACACACACCAACACCTGTCAGCCCTACTTCTACCAACTGATAGTGTGTAACAACACACACACCAACACCTGTCAGCCCTACTTCTACCAACTGATAGTGTGTAACAACACACACCAACACCTGTCAGCCCTACTTCTACCAACTGATAGTGTGTAACAACACACACACCAACACCTGTCAGCCCTACTTCTACCAACTGATAGTGTGTAACAACACACACACCAACACCTGTCAGCCCTACTTCTACCAACTGATAGTGTGTAACAACACACACACCAACACCTGTCAGCCCTAATTCTACCAACTGATAGTGTGTAACAACACACACACCAACACCTGTCAGCCCTACTTCTACCAACTGATAGTGTGTAACAACACACACACACCACCTGTCAGCCCTACTTCTACCAACTGATAGTGTGTAACAACACACACCAACACCTGTCAGCCCTACTTCTACCAACTGATAGTGTGTAACAACACACACACCAACACCTGTCAGCCCTACTTCTACCAACTGATAGTGTGTAACAACACACACACCAACACCTGTCAGCCCTACTTCTACCAACTGATAGTGTGTAACAACACACACACCAACACCTGTCAGCCCTACTTCTACCAACTGATAGTGTGTAACAACACACACACCAACACCTGTCAGCCCTACTTCTACCAACTGATAGTGTGTAACAACACACACACCAACACCTGTCAGCTCTACTTCTACCAACTGATATTGTGTAACAACACACACACACCACCTGTCAGCCCTACTTCTACCAACTGATAGTGTGTAACAACACACACCAACACCTGTCAGCCCTACTTCTACCAACTGATAGTGTGTAACAACACACACACACCACCTGTCAGCCCTACTTCTACCAACTGATAGTGTGTAACAACACACACACCAACACCTGTCAGCCCTACTTCTACCAACTGATAGTGTGTAACAACACACACACCAACACCTGTCAGCCCTACTTCTACCAACTGATAGTGTGTAACAACACACACACCAACACCTGTCAGCCCTACTTCTACCAACTGATAGTGTGTAACAACACACACACCAACACCTGTCAGCCCTACTTCTACCAACTGATAGTGTGTAACAACACACACACCAACACCTGTCAGCCCTACTTCTACCAACTGATAGTGTGTAACAACACACACACCAACACCTGTCAGCCCTACTTCTACCAACTGATAGTGTGTAACAACACACACCAACACCTGTCAGCCCTACTTCTACCAACTGATAGTGTGTAACAACACACACCAACACCTGTCAGCTCTACTTCTACCAACTGATAGTGTGTAACAACACACACACCAACACCTGTCAGCCCTACTTCTACCAACTGATAGTGTGTAACAACACACACACACCAACACCTGTCAGCCTACTTCTACCAACTGATAGTGTGTAACAACACACACACCAACACCTGTCAGCCCTACTTCTACCAACTGATAGTGTGTAACAACACACACCAACACCTGTCAGCCCTACTTCTACCAACTGAGAGTGTGTAACAACACACACACCAACACCTGTCAGCCCTACTTCTACCAACTGATAGTGTGTAACAACACACACACCAACACCTGTCAGCCCTACTTCTACCAACTGATAGTGTGTAACAACACACACACCAACACCTGTCAGCTCTACTTCTACCAACTGATAGTGTGTAACAACACACACACCAACACCTGTCAGCCCTACTTCTACCAACTGATAGTGTATAACAACACACACCAACACCTGTCAGCCCTACTTCTACCAACTGATAGTGTGTAACAACACACACCAACACCTGTCAGCCCTACTTCTACCAACTGATAGTGTGTAACAACACACACCAACACCTGTCAGCCCTACTTCTACCAACTGATAGTGTGTAACAACACACACCAACACCTGTCAGCCCTACTTCTACCAACTGATAGTGTGTAACAACACACACACACCAACACCTGTCAGCCTACTTCTACCAACTGATAGTGTGTAACAACACACACACCAACACCTGTCAGCCCTACTTCTACCAACTGATAGTGTGTAACAACACACACCAACACCTGTCAGCCCTACTTCTACCAACTGATAGTGTGTAACAACACACACACCAACACCTGTCAGCCCTACTTCTACCAACTGATAGTGTGTAACAACACACACACCAACACCTGTCAGCCCTACTTCTACCAACTGATAGTGTGTAACAACACACACACCAACACCTGTCAGCTCTACTTCTACCAACTGATAGTGTGTAACAACACACACACCAACACCTGTCAGCCCTACTTCTACCAACTGATAGTGTATAACAACACACACCAACACCTGTCAGCCCTACTTCTACCAACTGATAGTGTGTAACAACACACACCAACACCTGTCAGCCCTACTTCTACCAACTGATAGTGTGTAACAACACACACCAACACCTGTCAGCCCTACTTCTACCAACTGATAGTGTGTAACAACACACACCAACACCTGTCAGCCCTACTTCTACCAACTGATAGTGTGTAACAACACACACCAACACCTGTCAGCCCTACTTCTACCAACTGATAGTGTGTAACAACACACACCAACACCTGTCAGCCCTACTTCTACCAACTGATAGTGTGTAACAACACACACCAACACCTGTCAGCCCTACTTCTACCAACTGATAGTGTGTAACAACACACACCAACACCTGTCAGCCCTACTTCTACCAACTGATAGTGTGTAACAACACACACCAACACCTGTCAGCCCTACTTCTACCAACTGATAGTGTGTAACAACACACACCAACACCTGTCAGCCCTACTTCTACCAACTGATAGTGTGTAACAACACACACCAACACCTGTCAGCCCTACTTCTACCAACTGATAGTGTGTAACAACACACACACCAACACCTGTCAGCCCTACTTCTACCAACTGATAGTGTGTAACAACACACACACCAACACCTGTCAGCCCTACTTCTACCAACTGATAGTGTGTAACAACACACACACCAACACCTGTCAGCCCTACTTCTACCAACTGATAGTGTGTAACAACACACACCAACACCTGTCAGCCCTACTTCCACCAACTTCAAACTCCTGAAGCTGAACCCTCAGACTGGCCTTTTTCAAGATTCCTCAGTTCAAGATTACGCTCCCCCCTCTCTCTCGCTCTCTCTCTCTCGCTCTCTCTTTTTCTCTCGCTCTCCCTCTGTATCTATTGCACTCTCATTCTTAGCTGATTTTCACCTCTACAGTACGGCCTGTCCCTTCCTCTTCCTCCTCTTCCTCTTGCCCTGCCTCCGCTCAGGTGAGCAGTTCAGAATGTGTGTGTTAGGTGTGTGTTAGGTGTATGAGAGACCACTGAAGATTGTGATTGTCTCACAAGTTTAACTAAACTCCCTCTCAACCCCCACTCTCTCCCTCCCTATTTATTTTCCTCCCCTCTCCCTCTCTCTCTCCCTCCCTCCCCCATAGCTCCAGAGTCTAACCCTGCACCCCTCTGCTCCTGGAACTCTCACAATCCCCCCTTCTTTACGTCTCAAACCTCCCTCTTCCTCCTCCCCCTCTCCTATCTCTCGTCCCCGTACACCCCTTTTTCCCCCTCTCCGTCCACGCCCCCATCCCAGTGCCATGGTAACAGACAGACAGACCACACCCACCCGGCACCTCTCAGTCCCACCTCCAAGTGAGTCATAAACATGTGATAATGAGTAGAATGTTCAGGAGGAATGACATGTGATTTATAGAATGTCCAGTAAAACCATTCAATCACTCTCTTTTTTCTTACTCTCATTTTTTCTCTTCTCTCCAGCTCTCTACTCTTCTGTGCGTTCTGTTCCTCTGAGACCCAGACTTCATTCTCCAAATGGCCACAGGGTGGCACCCCCGAGACACAGCCCGGCCCTGCAACCAATCGCTGCTGCCGCTGCCGGACAGGCCCCCAGCAGACAGTGGACTGGACCAGCCAGCAGTTTGTCATCTCAAACCCCACCCACACAGACCACCCCAGGCCAATCACAGCTCAGCTCAGGCTCTAGTCCCCTCCCCTTGGGTTCTACTTCCTGTTTTGATCGGTTGCCGCCGGCATCAAGGCAGCTGCAAATCATTGCCCTCTCCGCTGGCTCCACCCACCGCCTCAGCAGCCAACTACAGCCTGCTGTCAACACACACACCCCAGCTTCTGTCCAATCAAAGCACCTGGTTCTTGAATCCCAACCACCTCAGCTCGATGCCCAACCACAGAGGACTTCTGAACACGCCTCTCCCTCTCCCACCTCCTCCATCCACAAAGCCAACTCACCCCTACCCTACCTCCATTATCAGGCCAGACACACTGAACCAAAAGGAGAAGTGGGGAGACAGGGGGTAAGAGAGGAGAGAGAGAGGGTGGGAGGAGAGGAAGAAAAGATGGAGGGAATTGAAGAGGAGCAGAGGAATAGAGAGAGGGTGGGAGGAGACAGACAGGTGACAGGAGAGGAGAAAGGGAATGTGGATAAGAGAGGAGAGAGGGTGGGAGGAGAGGAGAAAGAGGGGACTGGAGGAGAGGAAAAATGGATGGAGAGAGTTAAAGGATTTGAGACACTGCGAGAGATGACAGAAGTAGAGGAGGGGCAGGAAAGGAGGAAGATAGAGGGAGAGGAGCAGAGAGAGAGGATGGAAGTAGAGGAGGAGGAGCGGGGACAGAAAGATGCAATGAAAGGAGAGGAGGAGGAGCGGGGACAGAAAGATGCTATGAAAGGAGAGGAGGGGACTACAATAGACCCACACCTCAATGCAGACCCGGCTACTCAGAACCCTCCCTCAGAACCCCCCATAAACATCCAGAGACCATCAGACCGTCCCATAGAGCAATCCCCAGACATCCCCCACGTGGACCAAGAGGACTTCTGTGAGAACATGTTCAATCAGTCTGACAACCAATCAGGCAGGTACCAGCGCCTCTCCACCATTACCTTTAGCCTTGGCCTATTAATTAAACTTTAAACTAACTTGTGTTGTGAACTCTTCCTCCTCTCTCCCCCCTCCTCTCCGTCTTCCTCCTCTGTCATGCTCCTCCTCTCTCCCCGTCGTCCTCCTCTGTCCTGCTCCTCCCCTCTCCCCCCTCCTCCCCGTCTTCCTCCTCTGTCCTGCTCCTCCTCTCTCCCCCCTCCTCCCCGTCTTCCTCCTCTGTTCTGCTCCTCTCTTCCCCCTCCTCTCCGTCTTCCTCCTCTGTCCTGCTCCTCCCCTCTCCCCCCTCCTCTCCGTCTTCCTCCTCTGTCCTGCTCCTCCTCTCTCCCCCCTCCTCCCCGTCTTCCTCCTCTGTCCTGCTCCTCCCCTCTCCCCCCTCCTCCCCGTCTTCCTCCTCTGTCCTGCTCCTCCTCTCTCCCCCCTCCTCCCCGTCTTCCTCCTCTGTCCTGCTCCTCCTCTCTCCCCCCTCCTCCCCGTCTTCCTCCTCTGTCCTGCTCCTCCTCTCTCCCCCCTCCTCCCCGTCTTCCTCCTCTGTCCTGCTCCTCCTCTCTCCCCCCTCCTCCCCGTCTTCCTCCTCTGTCCTGCTCCTCCTCTCTCCCCCCTCCTCCCCGTCTTCCTCTTCTCTTTTCCTCCCCCCAGTCTTGTCCAGTCTCTCCTCTCAGTCTCCCCCTGCCTCACCCTTCCTCACCCTTTCATCTGACCTCCCCCCTCCTCTCTTGCCTGTTAGCCCTTCCCACCCAAAGACCCTCAGCCTATCACAGAGCTGCCCTGAGACCTTCAGCCTATCGGAGCGCAAGCCTTGGTCACAGAGGGTCTGGCCAGAGGGTGGGAGGCGTGTCTTAACTCACCTGGTGGAGGGCTTCATCATACAGGAGGGGCAGCAGGCGTTCCCGGTAAACACACACACACAATTCCTACAGGGGATATAGCTGGTGTCTAGTTGGTGTCACAGACTGATACATTAACAGTATATACAGTATAACCTTTGAGTGTGCGTGCATGCGTGTGTGTGTACCTGTGCAGGTGAACCGCTCGTCTCTGTTTTTGGGAGGGCAGGAGGCTATCTCCCAGAATGGGAACAGAGAGGGGGCTGAGTTATTACCGTTGACAGACACACCAGAGCCACCGGAATATTCCAGCGAATCAGAACAAGAGCGCATGGCTACAAGTGACAAGCTCACAGGTAAACGACCTTAATCTCCTGGTTCTGAATCAATATTCAATTCAATATTCAATTCAATTCTCTCTCTGAATCCAAACCACACTAGGTCCCAGAGAGAGACAGAGGGGAGTGTTACATTGCGAGTCTTGTGGGAAGAGAGGCCACGCCCACTCCTTCCACCGCTCCAAGCGATACTGCTCCACTTCCTGTGCCCGCAGGTAAGCCGCACTACCATTGGCTGAACACAGTAACAAAACAGTGACAGAATAGTTATTCTCTTGGTCTAGACCAGCGTTTCTCAAACTAGGGGTCGCGACCAAACTATACACACACATACACATGGATTTTGTGTTACAGATATGTGGTAGTGGAGTAAGGGCCCGAGGGCACACACTTAGTGTGTTGTGAATTCTGTAATTAATGTGTTGTAATGTTTTTAAAATAGTATAACTACCTTAATTTTGCCGGACCCCAGGAAGAGTAGCTGCTGCCTTGGCAGGAACTAATGGGGATCCATAATAAACCCCAGGAAGAGTAGCTGCTGCCTTGGCAGGAACTAATGGGGATCCATAATAAACCCCAGGAAGAGTAGCTGCTGCCTTGGCAGGAACTAATGGGGATCCATAATAAACCCCAGGAAGAGTAGCTGCTGCCTTGGCAGGAACTAATGGGGATCCATAATAAACCCCAGGAAGAGTAGCTGCTGCCTTGGCAGGAACTAATGGGGATCCATAATAAACCCCAGGATGAGTAGCTGCTGCCTTGGCAGGAACTAATGGGGATCCATAATAAACCCCAGGAAGAGTAGCTGCTGCCTTGGCAGGAACTAATGGGGATCCATAATAAACCCCAGGAAGAGTAGCTGCTGCCTTGGCAGGAACTAATGGGGATCCATAATAAACCCCAGGAAGAGTAGCTGCTGCCTTGGCAGGAACTAATGGGGATCCATAATAAATACAAATACAAATATGGGGTTGCCTGATTTGAAAATGGGTTGGTGAGAGAAACTCTGAAATGAAACCGGGTAAACGTCAGTAACCTCCGGTAGCCGCTTAGATACAGTTGTAATAAACAGAGCGATTTCTGTTTTCATTCATATAAATGTGACTGTATCTTTTGAACGGTTTAAGCTACAAAATATTATGACCCCATCACTGGAAGATAAGACTCTCGGGAACACGTATGTCTGTTTCTGTCTACAATTCCCACAAGCTGCACAGGACTCATTAGAACAGAGTGGACAAGACCAGGCACTGCATCAGACTGGGGGGAGAGCATCATCAATTATCATGTTCTTTAATACACAGAAGTTCATACCAAATGATTGCCTGATGATCTTCTGAACTTCTCAGTACCTTTCTGATTCTGATTTCACTTCAAACCACAATACTTCCTTCAGATTGAAATACTTTCAAAAGTACTGTCAGACTGATTTGTAATAGCCTGTCATAGCCCCAATTAAAAAGGTTAACATTGGCCGTTGATTACATACATATTTTTACATGGTGGGGTCACACATGTTTTTTATATCAAACTGGGGTCGCGGGCCAAAAGGGTTTGGGAACCCCTGGTCTAGACAGCAAGTTCTATGTGATGTTGTTGTTTAACCACATATCTATTTACTACAGTTGTACGGCCCAGACATTCATAAACACACAATAACACATACACACCCTCACACAGGCTGTGGTCAGACAGGACGTCACATGGGAGGAACTCTCAACCCCAGAGAGCTCAGAGAAAGGACACATCATCATCATCTTTCTCCCTCTCTCCCTCCAGGTATAATGTAGGGCTGTCCAAGCGTCTGCGTGCCCTGAGTGCTGGCAGCCACCCAGAGGGGCGGCGCTCTGAGATTAACAAGGTGGAGTCTGTGCCTGGGAAGCCTCTCCTACTGCGACTGGTCAGTTACAACTTTTAACAAATAGGTCACTCCACAGTGATACACTTTATGGTATAGCCTGCAGGTTTAATGCCTTATAACATGTTATAAACATATAGAAGCCTATATAATTGAAGCCCAGCTGTTCGTTCATGTTCCGTCTCCTGTAACATAATCTCTTTTAGCCCCGTGAAATATGGAGCGCCCATAGCCGTGACAACGAAGAGGAGGAGGGGCATGCTGTTCCCACAACGACCAGGCTGGAGCGCCGAGCGGCACGGAGGGCGAGGAGAGCCTCAGAGCCAGCGATGACCCCTAGTAACCCCACTGTGACCTCTAGTGACCCCCTACTTGCACAGTGGAGCGTCGAGCAAGTCTGGGACTTCATACACAAACTGCCAGGTAGGACACACACACTGCCAGGTAACACATACACACACTGCCAGGTAACACATACACACACTGTCAGGTAACACACACACACTCTGCCACATAACACACACACTGCCAGGTAACACATACACACACTGCCAGGTAACACATACACACACTGTCAGGTAACACACACACACTCTGCCACATAACACACACACTGCCAGGTAACACACACACACACTGCCAGGTAACACATACACACACTGCCAGGTAACACACACACTGCCACGTAACACACACACTGCCAGGTAACACATAAACACACACTGCCACGTAACACACACACTGCCAGGTAACACATAAACACACACTGCCACGTAACACACACACTGCCAGGTAACACACACACACACACACACACACACTGCCACGTAACACACACACTGCCAGGTAACACATACACACACTGCCAGGTAACACATACACACACTGTCAGGTAACACACACACACTCTGCCACATAACACACACACACACTGCCAGGTAACACATACACACACTGTCAGGTAACACACACACACTCTGCCACATAACACACACACACACACACACACACACACACACACACACACACACACACACACACACACACACACACACACACACACACACACACACACACTGCCAGGTAACACACACACACACACTGCCAGGTAACACACACACACACACACTGCCAGGTAACACATACACACACTGCCAGGTAACACACCCACACACACACACTGCCACGTAACACACACACTGCCAGGTAACACATACACACTCTGCCACATAACACACACACACACACACACACACACACACACACACACACACACACACACACACACACACTGCCAGGTAACACACACACACACACTGCCAGGTAACACACACACACACACACTGCCAGGTAACACATACACACACTGCCAGGTAACACACACACACACACACACACACTGCCACGTAACACACACACTGCCAGGTAAAACATACACACACTGTCAAGTAACACACACACACTCTGCCACATAACACACACACACACACTGCCAGGTAACACACACACACTCTGCCACATAACACACACACTGCCAGGTAACACACACACACACACACTGCCAGGTAACACACACACACACTGCCACGTAACACACACACACAAGGACACGCATTCACCCATCTCCCTGCTGTAGGTTGTTGGCCGGTTATATGTTGTCTTTAGGTTTTGGGGAGGTTATAACCTGTGTGTGTTGTCTTTAGGTTTTGGGGAGGTTATAACCTGGGTGTATGGTGTTTTAAGGTTGTGGGGATGTTATAACCTGTGTGTGTTGTCTTTAGGTTTTGGGGAGGTTATAACCTGTGTGTGTTGTCTTTAGGTTTTGGGGAGGTTATAACCTGGGTGTATGGTGTTTTAAGGTTGTGGGGATGTTATAACATGTGTGTGTTGTCTTTAGGTTTTGGGGAGGTTATAACCTGGGTGTATGGTGTTTTAAGGTTGTGGGGATGTTATAACCTGTGTGTGTTGTCTTTAGGTTTTGGGGAGGTTATAACCTGAGTGTATGGTGTTTTAAGGTTGTGGGGATGTTATAACCTGTGTGTGGTGTCTAGGTTTTGGGGAGGTTATAACTTGGGTGTGTTGTCTTTTGTTTTTGTGGAGGTTATAACCTGTGTGTGTTGTCTTTAGGTTTTGGGGAGGTTATAACCTGTGTGTGTTGTCTTTAGGTTTTGGGGAGGTTATAACCTGTGTGTGTTGTCTTTAGGTTGTGAGGAGGTTATAACCTGTGTGTGTTGCCTTTAGGTTTTTGGGAGGTTATAACCTGTGTGTGTTGTCTTTAGGTTTTGGGGAGGTTATAACCTGTGTGTGTTGTCTTTAGGTTTTGGGGAGGTTATAACCTGTGTGTATGGTGTTTTAAGGTTATGGAGAGGTTATAAACTGGGTGTGTTATCTTTGGTTCTGGGGAGGTTATAACCTGGGCGTATGCTGTTTTAAGATTGTGGGGAGGTTATAACCTGTGTGTATGCTTTTTTAAGGTTATGGAGAGGTTATAACCTGGGTGTATGTTATCTTTAGGTTGTGTGGATGTTATAACCTTAGTGTATGTTGTCTTTAGGTTTTGGGGAGGTTATAACCTGGTGCTTTAAGGTTGTGGGGTGGTTATAACCTGGATGTATGTTGTTATAAGGTTATGGAGAGGTTATAACCTATGTATATGTTATCTTTAGGTTGTGGATGTTAAAACCAGTGTGTATGTTGTGGGGAGATTATAACCGGGTTCTATGTTGTTTTACGGTTATGGAGAGGTTATAACCTGGATGTATGTTATCTTTAGGTTGTGTGGAGGTTATAACCTGTGTGAATGTTGTTTTAAGGTTGTGGGGAGGTTATAATCTAGCTGTATGTTGTTTTAAGGTTGTTGGGAGGTTATAACCTGTGTGTATGCTGTTTTAATGTTGTGTGGAGGTTATAACCTGTGTGTGT
Source organism: Salvelinus alpinus (assembly GCF_045679555.1). Classification (NCBI taxonomy): domain Eukaryota; kingdom Metazoa; phylum Chordata; class Actinopteri; order Salmoniformes; family Salmonidae; genus Salvelinus; species Salvelinus alpinus. Next base: position 17,408,552 of record NC_092095.1, read on the forward strand.
ATGTTTTCTTTAGGTTGTGTCGAGGTTGCGGAGGCGTTCCGTGTTCAGGAGATAGACGGCCAGGCCCTGCTGCTGCTCACTGAGGACCACCTGATGACCAGCATGAACATCAAACTGGGACCAGCTCTCAAGATCTGTGCCCACATCAACACACTCAGACACAGATAGAGAGGGAGGAGGAGAGATGAGTGAAGGAGGTGAGGTGGGAGGAGGAGAGATGAGAGAAGGAGGTGAGGTGGGTGGGTGGGAGGAAGAGAAGATGGAGACAGAAAAAAGTTAGAGGGGTGGGTGTGGAAAAAGATAGGGAAAAGAGTGATTGATAGATGGGGAAGAGAGTGGGATGAGAGAGAGGGGGGAGAAAAAAGGACAGCGAAGATGAGAGATAAAGAGATTCATTCAAGAGATGAAGAGCTAAGAGCGAATCAGTGAGAGAGGAGAGGGACGTTTTCTATTCTATTGTGTCTGTGTACATATTTTACAATGCCGTCTATTGGGTGTAACAAACAATTTCATTAAGGATTTGTAATATACAGTATCATGTATTTGTGTATTTGGTTATTATTTTAAAATGTGGTATCACATGTAAATTGTAAAATACTTTTTGATTTTACACAGTTGATACACAGACATTTTTTAAATAACTTTGTGGAATTTAATGTCTTAACTAAATAAATGATTATGTTTTTATATATAATCTCTTCTGAGGAAAAAGTTAGATCTTATTTGACTCATAACCATGTCAATTTTGTCAGATGTCATAATGTTTTCTTTTATTCTTAAAACTCAGTAATAAATCAAATTAATTTATGAACATTGTTTTTCTGCCTAGGTATTGGTATTATGATATTTGGTAGTCATCGAAATGACCCATCTCACTACTAACTCCTGCCACCAGATGGAGGTGAAGGGTCACGTTTACTAGTAGAGAGACGGCAGCTGCAATATTCTCTCAACTCATGGAAACAATGATCAAGGAAAATTCTATATGAATTACATAAAAAACAATGTATCATATTTATATTGCTATCGCTGATGCTTCTCTGGAGCACAATGTCTAAGTCCATACATGAAAACCATTATAAAGCAGCACAGACCTATTATTGCTGAATCAATCCGTGTTTATGCCAAACCAATCAGGAACCAGCGGCAATTTCAACACTGCTGAAATGTTTATAACAGATTAGCTGTCTCTTCTTGAAAAACGTGGAAAAAATTATTTCACCTTTAATTCCTATTACTAACAACTCAAATAAGAACTAATAGATGTTTTTTTTTCAACTTGATGTTTTTTGTAAAATAAAAGACTACTACCAGGCGGTTGAGAAGTCAAAAGGTCATACCAGCATGCCATATTAGAATGGCAATTTGCATAGCATTTTTTACTCATTAGAACAATATTGCAAAAATGACTTTAGGTCTGCTTCAATGGCTTTTTATAGGTAGGTAAGCATTGTTAAATAAGGACTGATGTTTAGCAAATTAGGGTAATTTTGTATGTCCGAACATATTCAATTAACCGCTATTTCTATGCTTCCAGTTCGAACAGTTTTGTGTTTGCTTCTTTTACTTTGTATTGTACCCCAGCTTCAAACAGCTGAAATTACAATATTTTTATGGAAAATATATTTCACAGTGGTTTATATGGTACAATGATTCTCTACACTATAATTGATTGTTTTGTCACATAAACTGAAATTAGGCGAACTATTAGAATTTGACCAATCAGGAAATGGTGGAGCGATTTCTGCATATTGCACCTTAAGGTATGAATATTGATTAATTGACCCCATGGTCATGAAATGTGGTTTAACCAATTTATGTTGCCTAATATAGTGTGTTGTCAACAATTAAAATTTCACCATAATAGGTATATATAAAAACAAGGCAACAGTAAACATGTCGTCATAGCCTGTCATAGCCAAAATTGTAAATGGCAGAAAATCCATCATGGCGGAACTTATGAGGAGAGGGACCTATGTACCGAATTTCATGACCTTAGTTTTAACTGGGTGAGGGGCGTGACCTTTCAAAATGTGCATTTTCAGTCTCTTATTGTAGTGCCACCATCTGGCCAATCAATGTAATTTGGTAAATGCTAGACAGACAGATCCACTGTCCCCTTCCCGATTTGATTGTGGGGGACAATAAATGCACCCTATTTTTAGTCCACCTTACTTTTTACTGACATATCAACTGACATTTTAACAAAATTCTTGCTTTTTAGCCTTTTTAGATTTTAACTATTTATTTTCATAATTCAACACACAAGGAATGGTGCAATATGAATCACTCACCAACTGAATTCCTACCCTTTATCCCATATCTTTGGTGACTGATTTTGAGTTTTCTTACAGCCCTCTGACTGGACAAAGTTAGAGTGCCACAACACTGAACTGCAGCAACCCAAAAGGATACTAATCATGTAAATTATTGCAGTTCTGAAGTTCAGCCCTAACGCACCCCTTTTACTGTGGAACTATACAGCCTGAGATGTATAATTTCTCCAGATGTTTATTAAGAATTGAATTAAAGATACATTTGACATTTTAATTGGTTAATTTATTAGTGAATCTTTTTCTATTTATGTATTTTTCCATATTTTGTGACGGTTCAGTTTTTCCCTTGAAAAAAAGTAATGTATTTCTGATTGCGCGTCCCTGTGACAGTACATTCTATAGAGCATGTGTGCAGGCAGCTGAGCGGGAGCGTGGCCAGCTTGGTAGGCATCATCATCACCACAACCACCAATGAAAGGGTGCGCACCTGCGACTACACGTGTGCGCATGGATAAGCCGGGCGCACAAAGCCACAGGCTCCGGGTTCTACCAGTGTGTCTCGCTTGACCAGATCCTCACATTACCAGGTGCGTGTCTGTGTGTGGTTGAAGGAAGTTGCCTCTAACCACATCTGTAGTCCACCTGCAGATTCAATAGACTTCTAGAAAACCGTGCCATATCTCGTGTTATTTAAAAAAACATCTGAATATAAAAGTCAGGGGGTATCGCTGTGTTCTCTCTCGCTACCTTTCCCCTCCCCCTCCAGCATACATCCATACATGTCGTGTGTTGATGGTGTGTGTGCGTGTCCTGCCCTGCATCAGACTAGGTCTAGGACATGAGATCCCGGCTACCAAACTACGCTGTGCCATGTTGGGGGGCTCGCTCATCTTCGTCATGGATAAGTGAGACGCACGTTCACACACAGACACAAACATTCCACACAACTTAATGTTATCCTATATTGATTAATGATGCTGTGTCAGGCTATGGGATGTTGTAGGACCATATCATATCACCCTCTCTCTAACCTGGAAAGTGCTTCCTCTGTGGGACAGGAAGTCCATGTCAGAAGTCTTGTGACAGGGACCGAGCAGCTGGTGGACAACAGCTGACTCTCTTTCTCTCCACCCTATCTCTTTCCAGCGCTCTGTGGATTGGTGTCAACTATCTGGTTTGCTATTGGTGCTCATGCAGAGGAGGGTCTGATGTAATTCGGCATCTCACTGTACGCTGGATGGTTCAGCTCCGCCCCGTCTCCTGGGGAGCACTATGATTCTGTGTTGCCACGGTGACAACCCCTCGGGGAACCCCCAGTGGCAAGAGATCAGCTACTACTACTCCAGACAGGCAGGGGGCGCCACCACACCCATCAGCCCTGCCACTACTGCTACCACTGTAGTCACAGGCAACCACGCCAAGAGCACCCACGTGTGAGAAAGAATGTAAAAAAGGATTATGAGCTGCAGAGAACTTGTGATTGACACATCCACATGGCTGGCCAGTCTTCATGACCTCATCCTTCTCCACCACTGGTGTTTTAGTGTTCTAGTGTTTTAGTGTTTTAGAGTTTTAGTGTTCTAGTGTTCTAGTGTTCTAGTGTTCTAGTGTAGTGAGGGAACAAAGACAGGTGTTCTCTCAGATGTATTTGTTTTATTGACAGTTTATCAGACAACAGCAAAACACAGATCACTCTTTCTGCACACATTTACACACTCTGATTCAACAATAAATACTTTCTTTTTTGAATGATCACACTCTTAAAACAAAATAATCTTAAATATTTTCCAACCAACTCATCCATGTACAATGTCACACCAGAGGAGTCAGACTAATAGGTAGTATAAGAGCATGTTTGCTCCTGTATAATTGATTCACTCTCGGATAGATAGATAGATTTTAAACACAGCATGTTGTATGTATGTTTATAATGCAGTGTTAGACCAGGTGGAATGGTTGCCATATAGCTCACTTCTCCTGTCCTCTCAGGTCTACTCAAGTGCCTATGGTGTGGGGCTTGATGAGGGATTCAGGAGCCCTCTGCCCTTCCTCTCCTCTAGTGCCCAGTGAAACAGGAAGTAGGTGTGTTCCACTGCAGCTGTCAATCACAAGAGGAGCCCTCGGGTTCCTGGGGATCTGTGTAGCCCTGATTGGTTCTTCCCCTGGATCCCATAGAGGAGCCCTGAGGGCCGGACTGATAACCTGACTGGTTCTGGTACTGGGAGCCATCCTGGTACTGGTTGCCATCCTGGTACTGGTTGCCATCTTGATTGCCATCTTGATACTGGTTTTGGTACTGGTCACCCTCCTGATCCTGGTTCTGATCCTGGTTTTGCTGTTGGTAGTGGTAGCCCTTCTCCGCTGACCAGCCCTGGTAGCGCCCCTCTTCCTGGTTGTCCTGGGGGTCAAGGTCATTGTCAGGGGAGAAGGTGTCGTCAAGGTGGTCATCATAGCGCTGGTAGGTGCTGGCGTGAGCCTGTTCCTCTCTGGTGCTGATCTCCAAAGAGCTGTTCCATATCCCATAGCAACCGTAGATCAGTATACCTAGAGAGACAGACCATAATAATATCACATCCCATAGCAACTGTATATCAGTACACCTAGAAAGAGGATAGGGGAAGGAAAGAGAGGAGCAGATGGATGGAAAGATAAGGAGATAGAGGAGGGTAGAGGGAGAGAGGGGGGAGAGAGGAGGGAGATATGAGGTTAGATGGAGAGAGGGGGGAGAGAGGAGGGTAGAGGGAGAGAGGGAGGTAAGAGGAGGGTAGAGGGAGAGAAGATGGTAGAGGGGGAGAGAGGAGGGTAGAGGGAGAGAGGGGGGGAGAGGAGGCTCTCTTCTCCACATGAAGGAAGTGACTAGAGACAGGGTAACTTACCCAGAGTGCACCAGACAGCGAAGCGTGCCCAGGTGAGCGGCGACAGTTTCAGCATCAGGTAGGAGTTTACCAAGATGGCCACTGCGGGGACAAACGGCACGCACGGCGCCATGTAGGGCAGGATCCGCCCGCTCTCAGGCTGGCGCACGATCACCACCAGTATGGTTGCTATTTTGCCTGCCAATAGTGTCGCTACGATACCTGAAACGGCCGAGCCCGCTCCGGTCCCTCGCTCCACGCCGAAGATGACAGTGGCCCAGAGGAGAAAGGAGAGGAAGAAGAGGAGGAGGGTGCAGCGTGTCACCATGCGACCGGAGGACGGGGTGGGACGGGCCGAGGCGTCAGGGATCCCCAGGCGGACACGCAGGGTGGAGTAACGACTACCTAGAACCCTCTTCAACAGCGAGGAGGGGCCGGTGTGGAAGCTGCCAGAGTCACCAGGTTCACCTGCAACACCGCTCGATTGGTAGCCGGAGCTGTCAGGGTCAAAGGTCGATGAGTCTGCTCCTCCAATCAACATCTGGTCGTCGTTGGTGGGCAGAGTTCCGTCATCGCATTCCGCCATCACGCCCTCTTTTTGCCTAGGCCCCTCCTCTTCCTCCCCAGGCAGGAAGTTGTGTGTGTCTGTGTCGGGCTGGTAGCGCAGCAGCAGGACACACACACTGACCAGGGTGTAAGCCAGTAGCGTTCCTATAGACATCATCTCTATGAGATCTTGCAGGGAGACGAGGAGAGACATGAGAGCAGCCAGACAGCCAGACACCAGACACGCTACTGCTGGAGTGTGAGTGTATGGAGAGACGTTGGCCAGGAACCTGCACACACACACACAGGAATAAACACACATTACTACCATTTAGTGAACATTCATCTTCATAACATTAGTCTGTGTGTGTGTGTCCATGTGCTGTTCACCTGAAGAGCAGTCCGTCTCTAGCCATAGCGTATATGACCCTGGGCATGGGGAACAGGGAGCCCATTAGACTGACAGTGAGGCCAGCTATAGACCCTACAGCCACTATGTATTTCCCCGGCAGGAACCCATGCACTGCAAACATCTCCATCAGTGGAGCTGAACCATCGATCAGGTCATAAGGAACCATCAGAGTCAGGACCACAGACACCTAAGGAGAGATACACACACACACACACCACACACACACACACACACACACACACACACACACACACACACACACACACACACACACACACACACACACACACACACACACACACACACACACACACACACACACACACACACACACACACACACACACACACACACACACACACACAGACACAGACATGTAATAATGAAGGCAGTAATAGCAGAGAGGATGGAGATGTGTGTGTACTCACAGAGACGTATGCAGTCAGGCAGGTTATCAGACTAGCAGTAATAGCATAGGGTATAGAGGTGTTGGGACTCTTGGCTTCTTCTCCTGTTGTAGCGATGATGTCAAACCCTATGAAGGCATAGAAACAAGTGGCCGCTCCCTTCATCACCTGGTACACACACACACACATCAGAGAGAGGTTAATGTGTTTGTGTGTGTGTGTCTATGTGAATGCTGGTGTGTGTGTGTGCCTGCGTATTCGTGTGTGACTTCGTTTAGCTGAGCGTATCTCTTACCCCGGACCATCCGTAGGGCAGGAAGTTTCCCGCCTCCCAGTTGTCAGCGGAGAGAAAGAAGAGTCCAGAGATGATCAGGAAGCACCACACCACCAGGTTGACCATGTTCAGAACGTTATTCAACCCTACCGAGTTACGAACCCCTAATGACACAATTACCGTGACAACCAGCGATATAGCCATGGCCAGGACGTCAGGGTACGACTCCTCCCCTTTACCTGCAGGGGGGGAGTGGAGATTATAGGCACACAAACACACACACACACATACATACATACACACACAGTCACTCACTCACCCAGGCCTCTGAGTGTCCCCAGGTGTGTTATCATGTAGCTTGAGATGCTGTGATTGGCCAGCGAGTCAAACATGCTGCTGAGAGCCGATGCCCCGGCTGCAGTACCAATCAGGTACTCCAGGATCAGATTCCAGCCAATGAAAAAGGCCGTACACTCCCCCACTGTGACATAGCTGTAGGTGTAGGCTGACCCAGTTGTCTTAGGGACACGCACGCCAAACTCTGCATAACATACACCTGGAAGAGAGACACATTTGACCCAGGTTAAACACACATACATGTCAAACTACTACAAACACATATATGTGTGTGTGTGTGTATGTGTATGTGTGCGTGCGTGCGTGCGTGTCTCTGACCTGACAGTATAGAAGCCACAGCAGCGATGATAAAGGACAGGATCACTCCCGGCCCCGCCATCTCCTTAGCAACCAGCCCGGCAACCACGTACATCCCTGTGCCAACGCAGCTCCCCACCCCTAGCGACACCAGGTCAGCTGTCGTCAGGACCCTAGCCAGCCCCCCTACCTCTGTG